>NW_027139592.1:0-144426 GCF_035084215.1 Heptranchias perlo | reverse complement strand
TTCCCTCTCCCTCTCGACCCATCTCTCTCTCTCTCTCCCTCTCTCTCCCCCTCTCTCTCCCCCTCTCTCTCTCTCCCCCTCTCCCTCCCTCTCCCTCTCGACCCATCTCTCTCTCTCTCTCCCCCTCTCCCTCTCTCTCTCTCTCTCTCTCCCCCTCTCCCTCTCTCTCTCTCTGCCTCTCTCCCTCCCTCTCCCTCTCTCTCCCTCTCCCTCCCTCCCTCTCTCTCTCTCTCCCTCTCCCTCTCTCACTCCCTCTCTCCCTCTCTCACTCCCTCTCTCTGTCCACACACAGGAGACTGCCTACTCAACCAGCCCACGCTCTCTCTGGCCGAATCCAGCCGTCTGCCCGGCCAAAGTTACAGCGCGGACCAGCAGTGTCGTCTGGCCTTTGGCCCTCGACACCATGCCCAGCCTGGCACTGACCCCTGCCCCATTCTCTGGTGCCTGGCTCGACGACACGGACGGCTGGTTCACGACACAAAGTACCTGCCGGCCGCAGACGGGACAGAATGTCACGGAGGAGGGATGTGTCTGAGAGGCCAGTGCGTCTGGGAGCAGGTGGTGAGTAAAAATTAACCCGAGCCCCTTAACCTGGTATCGAACCCTCGACCTGACCCTGGGAGTGTTTGATGGGACAGTGTAGAGGGAGCTTTACTCTGTATCTAACCCTGTACCTGCCCTGGGAGTGTTTGATGGGACGGTGTCGAGGGAGCTTTACTCTGTATCTAACCCTGTACCTGACCCTGGAGTGTTTGACGGGACAGTGTAGAGGGAGCTTTACTCTGTATCTAACCCTGTACCTGACCCTGGGAGTGTTTGATGGGACAGTGTAGAGGGAGCTTTACTCTGTATCTAACCCTGTACCTGACCCTGGGAGTGTTTGATGGGACAGTGTAGAGGGAGCTTTACTCTGTATCTAACCCTGTACCTGACCCTGGGAGTGTTTGATGGGACAGTGTCGAGGGAGCTTTACTCTGTATCTAACTCTGTTCCTGTCCCTGGGAGTGTTTGATGGGACAGTGTAGAGGGAGCTTTACTCTGTATCTAACCCTGTACCTGACCCTGGGAGTGTTTGATGGGACAGTGTAGAGGGAGCTTTACTCTGTATCTAACCCTGTACCTGCCCTGGGAATGTTTGATGGGACAGTGTAGAGGGAGCTTTACTCTGTATCTAATCCTGTACCTGACCCTGGGAGTGTTTGACGGGACGGTGTAGAGGGAGCTTTACTCTGTATCTAATCCTGTACCTGACCCTGGGAGTGTTTGATGGGACAGTGTAGAGGGAGCTTTACTCTGTATCTAACCCTGTACCTGGCCCTGGGAGTGTTTGATGGGACAGTGTAGAGGGAGCTTTACTCTGTATCTAACCCTGTACCTGCCCTGGGAGTGTTTGATGGGACAGTGTAGAGGGAGCTTTACTCTGTATCTAACCCTGTACCTGCCCCTGGGAGTGTTTGATGGGACAGTGTAGAGGGAGCTTTACTCTGTATCTAACCCTGTACCTGACCCTGGGAGTGTTTGATGGGACAGTGCAGAGGGAGCTTTACTCTGTATCTAACCCTGTACCTGCCCCTGGGAGTGTTTGATGGGACAGTGTAGAGGGAGCTTTACTCTGTATCTAACCCTGTACCTGACCCTGGGAGTGTTTGATGGGACAGTGCAGAGGGAGCTTTACTCTGTATCTAACCCTGTACCTGACCCTGGGAGTGTTTGATGGGACAGTGTAGAGGGAGCTTTACTCTGTATCTAACCCTGTACCTGCCCCTGGGAGTGTTTGATGGGACAGTGTAGAGGGAGCTTTACTCTGTATCTAACCCTGTACCTGCCCTGGGAGTGTTTGATGGGACAGTGTCGAGGGAGCTTTACTCTGTATCTAACCCTGTACCTGACCCTGGGAGTGTTTGATGGGACAGTGTAGAGGGAGCTTTACTCTGTATCTAACCCTGTACCTGACCCTGGGAGTGTTTGATGGGACGGTGTAGAGGGAGCCTCTCTCTGCCAGTAACATTCCCCCTGTGCCTCCGCAGGAGCCCGTCGATGGGAATTGGGGGGAGTGGGGACCCTTTGGACCTTGTTCCCGGACATGCGGAGGAGGAGTTCAGTTCTCCCGGAGACTTTGTGATAACCCGGAGCCTGCTCATTTTGGACGATTTTGTCAGGGCAAACGAGATTCCTTCCGGTCCTGCCGCCTCTCTGCGTGCCCTGAGATTAATGGTGAGTTTGTTCGCACCTCTTAATCCCACTGCATTTAACCCCCTCACTCTCTCCCTCACCCTGACCCTCCTGCTCAGGAAGCCCATTTTCGGTGTCACCTGGACCACCAGGACGTACGGTGTTGCGTCTTTGGGGTGCTCGTCTCGGCACAGAAAGATCCCGCTTGCTGCTCTGCGACGCGTGGGATATCATCGAGTCGCAGCGTGTCCACAGCACTGGAGCAGGCCGCTCGGCCCGTCTGGGCTATCATAGGAAGACGGGAACAGGAGGAGGCCATTCGGCCCCTCGAGCCTGCTCCGCCATTTGATAAGGTCATGGGCTGATCTGTGATCTAACTCCATGTACCTGCCTTTGGCCCATATCCCTTCATACCTTTGGTTGCCCAAAAAGCTATCTATCTCAGATTTAAATTTAGCAATTGAGCTAGTATCAATTGCCATTTGCGGAAGAGAGTTCCAAACTTCTACCACCCTTTGTGTGTAGAAATGTTTTCTAATCTCGCTCCCGAAAGGTCTGGCTCTAATTTTTAGACTGTGCCCCCGACTCCTAGAATCCCCAACCAGCGGAAATAGTTTCTCTCTATCCACCCTATCCGTTCCCCTTAATATCTTATAAACTTCGATCAGATCACCCCTTAACCTTCAAAACTCCAGAGAATACAACCCCAATTTGTGTAATCTCTCCTCGTAACTTAACCCTTGAAGTCCGGGTATCATTGTAGTAAACCTACGCTGCACTCCCTCCAAGGACAATATGTCCTTCCGAAGGTGCGGTGCCCAGAACTGCTCACAGTACTCCAGGTGCGGTCTCACCAGGGTTTTGTATAGCTGCAGCATAACTTCTGCCCCCTTGTACTCCAGTCCTCTTGATATAAAGGCCAGCTTTCTATTAGCCTTATTGATTATTTTCTGCACCTGTTCATGACACTTCAATGATCGATGTACCTGAACCCCGAGGTCCCTTTGGACATCCACTGTTTTTAACTTTTTACCATTTAGAAAGTGCACTGTTCTATCCTTTTTTGATCCAAAGTGGATGACCTCACATTTGTCTACATTGAATTCCATTTGCCGCAGTTTTGCCCATTCACCTAATCTATCAATATCGCTTTGTAATTTTATGTTTTCATCCACACTGCTTACAATGCCACCAATCGGCAAACTTAGATATGAGACTTTCTATGCCTTCATCTCAGTCGTTAATAAATGTTGTGAATAATTGAGGCCCCAGGACAGATCCCTGCGGGACTCCACTAGTCACATCCTGCCAATGTGAGTACCTTCCCATTATCCCGACTCTCTGTCGCCTTTCGCTCAGCCAACTTCATAACCAAGTCCGTACTTTTCCCTCGATTCCATGGGCTTCTATCTTAGCTAACAGTCTCTTATGTGGGACCTTCTCAAATGCCTTCTGGAAGTCCATATAAATAACATCCATTGACATTCCCCTGTCCACTACTTTAGTCACCTCTTCAAAAAATTCAATCAGGTTTGTCAGGCACGACCTACCTTTCACAGATCCAAATCATATGCTCCACACGAGCCCCCTCCCTCCTTACTCCATCTTCCCCCATCTCCATCTCCTCCTATTCCTTTCCCCCTCATGTGTTTATCGAGCTTTCCCCTTGAATCCATCTCCGTTATTCCCCTCAACCACTCCTTGTGGGAGCGAGTTCCACATTCTCACCGCTCTCTGGGGAAAGAAGTTTCTCCTGAATTCCCGATTGGATTTATTAGTGACTCTCTTATATTGATGGCCCCCTGGTTCTGGTCTCCATCCCCAACAATTGGAAACATCATCTCTACGTCCACCCGATCGAACCCTTTCATTATCTTAAAGACCTCCATCAGGTCACCCCTCAGTCTTCTCTTTTCTGGAGAAAAGACCCCCAGCCTGTTCAGTCTTTCCTGATAGTTAAAACCTCTCAATTCTGGGATCATCCTTGTGAATCTTTTTTGCACCTTCTCCATTGCCTCTATATCCTTTTTATAAAATGGAGACCAGAACTGTGCACAGTGCTCCAAGTGTGGTCTAACCCAGGTATATGGAGACCAGAACTGTGCACAGTGCTCCAAGTGTGGTCTAACCCAGGTGTATGGAGACCAGAACTGTGCACAGTGCTCCGAGTGTGGTCTAACCCAGGTATATGGAGACCAGAACTGTGCACAGTGCTCCGAGTGTGGTCTAACCCAGGTATATGGAGACCAGAACTGTGCACAGTGCTCCGAGTGTGGTCTAACCCAGGTATATGGAGACCAGAACTGTGCACAGTGCTCCAAGTGTGGTCTAACCCAGGTATATGGAGACCAGAACTGTACACGGTGCTCCAAGTGTGGTCTAACCCAGGTATACGGAGACCAGAACTGTGCACAGTGCTCCGAGTGTGGTCTAACCCAGGTATATGGAGACCAGAACTGTGCACAGTGCTCCCAGTGTGGTCTAACCCAGGTATATGGAGACCAGAACTGTGCACAGTGCTCCAAGTGTGTTCTAACCCAGGAATATGGAGACCAGAACTGTACACAGTGCTCCAAGTGTGGTCTAACCCAGGTATATGGAGACCAGAACTGTGCACAGTGCTCCAAGTGCGGTCTAACCCAGGTATATGGAGACCAGAACTGTGCACAGTGCTCCGAGTGTGGTCTAACCAAGGTATATGGAGACCAGAACTGTGCACAGTGCTCCAAGTGCGGTCTAACCCAGGTATATGGAGACCAGAACTGTGCACAGGGCTCCAAGTATGGTCCAACCCAGGTATATGGAGACCAGAACTGTGCACAGTGCTCCAAGTGTGGTCTAACCCAGGTATATGGAGACCAGAACTGTGCTCGGTGCTCCAAGTGTGGTCTAACCCAGGTATATGGAGACCAGAACTGTGCACAGTGCTCCAAGTGTGGTCTCACCCAGGAATATGGAGACCAGAACTGTGCACAGTGCTCCAAGTGTGGTCTAACCCAGGTCTCTGGAGACCAGAACTGTGCTCGGTGCTCCGAGTGTGGTCTAACCCAGGTATATGGAGACCAGAACTGTGCACAGTGCTCCAAGTGTGGTCTAACCCAGGTATATGGAGACTGGAACTGTGCACAGTGCTCCGAGTGTGGTCTAACCCAGGTATATGGAGACCAGAACTGTACACAGTGCTCCAAGTGTGGTCTAACCCAGGTATATGGAGACCAGAACTGTACACAGTGCTCCAAGTGTGGTCTAACCCAGGTATACGGAGACCAGAACTGTGCACAGTGCTCCAAGTGTGGTCTAACCCAGGTATACGGAGACCAGAACTGTGCACAGTGCTCCGAGTGTGGTCTAACCCAGGTATACGGAGACCAGAACTGTGCACAGTGCTCCCAGTGTGGTCTAACCCAGGTATACGGAGACCAGAACTGTGCACAGTGCTCCAAGTGTGTTCTAACCCAGGAATATGGAGACCAGAACTGTACACAGTGCTCCAAGTGTGGTCTAACCCAGGTATATGGAGACCAGAACTGTACACAGTGCTCCAAGTGTGGTCTAACCCAGGTATATGGAGACCAGAACTGTACACATTGCTCCAAGTGTGGTCTAACCCAGGTATATGGAGACCAGAAGTGTACACAGTGCTCCAAGTGTGGTCTAACCCAGGTATATGGAGACCAGAACTGTGCACAGTGCTCCAAGTGTGGTCTAACCCAGGTATATGGAGACCAGAACTGTGCACAGTGCTCCGAGTGTGGTCTAACCCAGGTAAATGGAGACCAGAACTGTGCACAGGGCTCCCAGTGTGGTCTAACCCAGGTATATGGAGACCAGAACTGTGCACAGTGCTCCAAGTGTGGTCTCACCCAGGAATATGGAGACCAGAACTGTGCACAGTGCTTCAAGTGTGGTCTAACCGAGGTATATGGTGACCAGAACTGTGCCCAGTGCTCCCAGTGTGGTCTAACCCAGGTATATGGAGACCAGAACTGTGCACAGTGCTCCAAGTGTGGTCTAACCCAGGTATATGGAGACCAGAACTGTGCACAGTGCTCCAAGTGTGGTCTAACCCAGGTGTATGGAGACCAGAACTGTGCACAGTGCTCCAAGTGCGGTCTAACCCAGGTGTATGGAGACCAGAACTGTGCACAGTGCTCCAAGTGTGGTCTAACCCAGGTATATGGAGACCAGAACTGTGCACAGTGCTCCGAGTGTGGTCTAACCCAGGTAAATGGAGACCAGAACTGTGCACAGGGCTCCCAGTGTGGTCTAACCCAGGTATATGGAGACCAGAACTGTGCACAGTGCTCCAAGTGTGGTCTCACCCAGGAATATGGAGACCAGAACTGTGCACAGTGCTTCAAGTGTGGTCTAACCCGGGTATATGGAGACCAGAACTGTGCCCAGTGCTCCGAGTGTGGTCTAACCCAGGAATATGGAGACCAGAACTGTGCACAGTGCTCCCAGTGTGGTCTAACCAAGGTTCTATATAAGTTTAACATAATTTATAATGACATATAATCTAGCCGTCCAGACTGACCCTCCCATGAAAGGAATGTGTTGGAGCTGGGTTGAGGAAGTCGTGAGATGTGTTCACTCATCGAGTCCCTTTGGTTGAAGGCAGTACGTACCGAGATGAGCAGTGCGGGGCCCGAGACGGGCCAGAGGCTGACAGACACGGCCGTTACCAGCAATGGCAGCCTTATTACCACGGCATCCAGGGCTCGGACATGTGCAAACTGACCTGCCAAGTGAAGGGGACCCCGCAAGTCACCGTCTTCTCCGTCAAGGTTAGAGACTCGGCCCCTCCGCCCTCCGATTCTGTCCCCTCACCCCCTCCCCCCACTCCTCCGTCTGCTGCTCCCACCGACCGGGAGTCTCTCACTCCACAAACCCCGTCATTGTGACTCACCCGGACTGTGGAGGGTCGAGGGCCTGTTCTGGGGCAAGAGCTGTCGCACACACTCGCTCACACTCACTCACACTCACACTCACACTCACACACACACACACACACTCACTCACTCACACTCACTCACTCACTCACACTCACTCACACTCACACTCACACACACACACACACACTCACTCACTCACACTCACACTCACTCACTCACACTCGCTCACACTCGCACTCACACACTCACTCTCACACACTCACACTCCCACACTCACACTCCCACACTCACACTCCCACACTCACACACTCACTCTCACACACTCACATACACTCACTCACACTCACTCACACTCATTCACATACACTCACTCACCCACACACACACACACACTCACTCTCACACACTCACTCACACTCGCTCACACTCACTCTCACACTCACATACACTCACTCACACTCAGTCACACACACTCACACTCACTCACACACACTCACACTCACACACACTCACATTCACTCACACTCACTCACACACACTCACACTCACACTCACTCACACACACTCACACTCACACTCACTCACACTCACTCACACACACTCACACTCACTCACACACTCACATTCACTCACACTCACACACACTCACTCACTCACACACTCACACTCACAAACACTCACTCACACTCACTCACACACACTCACTCTCACTCACACTCACTCACTCACACACACACTCACTCACACTCACACTCACTGACACTCACTCATACGCACTCGCACACACTCACTCACACTCACACTCACACACACTCACTCACACGCACTCGCACACACACTCACTCACACTCACTCTCACACACTCACATGCACTCACTCACACTCACACACACTCACACTCACTCACACACACACTCACTCACACTCACTCTCACACACTCACATGCACTCACTCACACTCACACACACTCTCATTCACTCGCACTCACACTCACTCGCACTCACACGCTCACTCACACTCACTCACACACACTCACTCGCACTCACTCGCACTCACACACACACTCACTCTCACACACTCACACACACTCACACTTGCACTCGTACACACTCACTCACACTCACACTCACTCACACTCACTCACACTCTTGCACACAATCACTCACACTCACTCACACTCGTACACTGGCACTCACTCACACGCACACTCACACAGAAGGAGAAATGCAAACTCACTCACTGACTCACACTGAGACACACTCACTCTCATACATGTGAACACACAGACTCGCACTCAAGCAAATGAGTGACCGATCACTGACATCTCTCCCCACCCCGGAGTCACCCCGATCACTGACCTTTCACTCCCACCGGAGTGACCCCGATCACTGACCTTTCACTCCCCCGGAGTCACCCCGATCACTGACCTTTCACTCCCACCGGAGTCACCCCGATCACTGACCTTTCTCTCTCTCTCCCCCCGGAGTGACCCCGATCGCTGACCTTTCTCTCTCTCTCCCCCCGGAGTGACCCCGATCACTGACCTTTCTCTCTCTCTCCCCCGGAGTGACCCCAATCACTGACCTTTCTCTCTCTCTCCCCCCGGAGTGACCCCAATCACTGACCTTTCTCTCTCTCCCCCCCGGAGTGACCCCAATCGCTGACCTTTCACTCTCTCTCCCCCCCGGAGTGACCCTGATCACTGACCTTTCTCTCTCTCTCCCCCCGGAGTGACCCCGATCGCTGACCTTTCTCTCTCTCTCTCCCCCCCGGAGTCACCCCGATCACTGACCTTTCACTCTCTCTCCCCCCGGAGTCACCCCGATCACTGACCTTTCACTCCCACCGGAGTGACCCCAATCACTGACCTTTCACTCTCTCCCCCCGGAGTGACCCCAATCACTGACCTTTCTCTCTCTCTCTCCCCGGAGTGACCCCAATCACTGACCTTTCTCTCTCTCCCCCCCGGAGTGACCCCGATCACTGACCTTTCACTCTCTCTCCCCCCGGAGTGACCCCGATCGCTGACCTTTCACTCTCTCCCCCCGGAGTGACCCCAATCACTGACCTTTCTCTCTCTCTCCCCCCGGAGTGACCCCGATCACTGACCTTTCTCTCTCTCCCCCCCGGAGTGACCCCGATCACTGACCTTTCTCTCTCTCCCCCCCGGAGTGACCCCAATCACTGACCTTTCTCTCTCTCTCCCCCCGGAGTGACCCCGATCGCTGACCTTTCTCTCTCTCTCCCCCCGGCGTGACCCCAATCACTGACCTTTCTCTCTCTCTCCCCCCGGAGTGACCCCGATCGCTGACCTTTCACTCTCTCCCCACCCCCGGAGTGACCCCGATCGCTGACCTTTCTCTCTCTCCCCCCGGAGTGACCCCGATCACTGACCTTTCTCTCTCGCTCCCTCCGGAGTGACCCCGATCGCTGACCTTTCACTCTCTCTCCCCCCGGAGTCACCCCGATCACTGACCTTTCACTCCCACCGGAGTGACCCCAATCACTGACCTTTCTCTCTCTCTCTCCCCTGGAGTGACCCCGATCACTGACCTTTCACTCTCTCCCCCCGGAGTGACCCCGATCACTGACCTTTCTCTCTCGCTCCCTCCGGAGTGACCCCGATCGCTGACCTTTCACTCTCTCTCCCCCCGGAGTGACCCCAATCACTGACCTTTCACTCTCTCCCCCCGGAGTGACCCCGATCACTGACCTTTCTCTCTCTCTCTCCCACCGGAGTGACCCCAATCACTGACCTTTCACTCTCTCTCCCCCCGGAGTGACCCCGATCGCTGACCTTTATCTCTCTCTCTCCCTCCGGAGTGACCGCGATCGCTGACCTTTCACTCTCTCTCCCCCCGGAGTGACCCCGATCGCTGACCTTTCCCTCTCTCTCCCCCCGGAGTGACCCCAATCACTGACCTTTCTCTCTCTCTCCCCCCGGAGTGACCCCGATCGCTGACCTTTCTCTCTCTCCCCCCCGGAGTGACCCCAATCACTGACCTTTCTCTCTCTCTCCCCCGGAGTGACCCCGATCGCTGACCTCTCTCTCTCTCTCCCCCGGAGTGACCCCAATCACTGACCTTTCTCTCTCTCTCCCCCCGGAGTGACCCCGATCGCTGACCTTTCTCTCTCTCTCCCCCCGGAGTGACCCCAATCACTGACCTTTCTCTCTCTCTCCCCCCGGAGTGACCCCGATCGCTGACCTTTCTCTCTCTCTCCCCCGGAGTGACCCCAATCACTGACCGTTCTCTCTCTCCCCCCGGAGTGACCCCAATCACTGACCTTTCTCTCTCACCCCCCGGAGTGACCCCAATCACTGACCTTTCTCTCTCTCTCTCCCCGGAGTGACCCCGATCGCTGACCTTTCACTCTCTCCCCCGGAGTGACCCCAATCACTGACCTTTCTCTCTCTCCCCCCCGGAGTGACCCCAATCACTGACCTTTCTCTCTCCCCCCGGAGTGACCCCGATCGCTGACCTTTCCCTCTCTCTCCTCCCGGAGTGACGCCAATCACTGACCTTTCTCTCTCTCTCCCCCCGGAGTGACCCCGATCGCTGACCTTTCTATCTCTCCCCCCCGGAGTGACCCCAATCACTGACCTTTCTCTCTCTCTCCCCCGGAGTGACCACAATCACTGACCTTTCTCTCTCTCTCTCCCCCCCGGAGTCACCCCGATCACTGACCTTTCCCTCTCTCTCCCCCCGGAGTGACCCCAATCACTGACCTTTCTCTCTCTCTCACCCCCGGAGTGACCCTGATCACAGACCTTTCACTCTCTCCCCCCGGAGTGACCCCAATCACTGACCTTTCACTCTCTCTCCCTCGGAGTGACCCCAATCACTGACCTTTCACTCTCTCTCCCCCGGAGTGACCCCAATCACTGACCTTTCACTCTCTCTCCCTCGGAGTGACCCCAATCACTGACCTTTCACTCTCTCTCCCTCCGGAGTGACCCCAATCACTGACCTTTCACTCTCTCTCCCTCGGAGTGACCCCAATCACTGACCTTTCACTCTCTCTCCCCCGGAGTGACCCCGATCACTGACCTTTCTCTCTCTCTCCCCCCGGAGTGACCCCAATCACTGACCTTTCACTCTCTCTCCCCCGGAGTGACCCCGATCACTGACCTTTCTCTCTCTCTCCCCCCGGAGTGACCCCAATCACTGACCTTTCACTCCCCTGGTGTGACCCCAATCACTGACCTTTCTCTCTCTCTCCCCCGGAGTGACCCCGATCACTGACCTTTCTCTCTCTCCCCCCGGAGTGACACCAATCAATGACCTTTCTCTCTCTCCCCCCGGAGTGACCCCGATCACTGACCTTTCTCTCTCTCTCCCCCCGGAGTGACCCCGATCACTGACCTTTCACTCTCTCTCCCCCCGGAGTGACCCCGATCACTGACCTTTCTCTCTCTCTCCCCCCCGGATTGAGCCCAATCACTGACCTTTCTCTCTCTCTCCTCCCCGGATTGACCCCAATCACTGACCTTTCTCTCTCTCTCTCCCCGGAGTGACCCCGATCACTGACCTTTCTCTCTCTCTCCCCCCGGAGTGACCCCAATCACTGACCTTTCTCTCTCTCTCCCCGGAGTGACCCTGATCACAGACCTTTCACTCCCCCGGAGTGACCCCAATCACTGACCTTTCACTCTCTCAACCCCCCAGAGTGACCCCAATCACTGACCTTTCTCTCTCTCTCTCCCTCGGAGTGACCCCAATCACTGACCTTTCACTCTCTCTCCCTCCGGAGTGACCCCAATCACTGACCTTTCACTCTCTCTCCCTCGGAGTGACCCCAATCACTGACCTTTCACTCTCTCTCCCCCGGAGTGACCCCGATCACTGACCTTTCTCTCTCTCTCCTCCCCGGATTGACCCCAATCACTGACCTTTCTCTCTCTCCCCCCGGAGTGACACCAATCAATGACCTTTCTCTCTCTCCCCCCGGAGTGACCCCAATCACTGACCTTTCTCTCTCTCTCCCCGGAGTGACACCAATCAATGACCTTTCTCTCTCTCCCCCCGGAGTGACCCTGATCACAGACCTTTCACTCCCCCGGAGTGACCCCAATCACTGACCTTTCACTCTCTCAACCCCCCAGAGTGACCCCAATCACTGACCTTTCTCTCTCTCTCCCCCCCGGAGTGACCCCAATCACTGACCTTTCTCTCTCTCTCCCCCCGTAGTGACCCCGATTGCTGACCTTTCACTCTCTCTATCTCTGGAGTGACCCCGATCGCTGACCTTTCTCTCTCTCTCTCCCTCCGGAGTGACCCCAATCACTGACCTTTCACGCTCTCTCCCCGGAGTGACCCCGATCACTGACCTTTCTCTCTCTCTCTCCCCCCGGAGTGACCCCGATCACTGACCTTTCACTCTCTCCCCCCGGAGTGACCCCAATCACTGACCTTTCTCTCCCTCTCCCCCCGGAGTGACCCCAATCACTGACCTTTCACTCTCTCCCCCCGGAGTGACCCCAATCACTGACCTTTCACTCTCTCCCCCCGGAGTGACCCCAATCACTGACCTTTCTCTCTCTCTCCCCTCGGAGTGACCCCAATCACTGACCTTTCTCTCTGTCTCCCCTCGGAGTGACCCCAATCACTGACCTTTCTCTCTCTCTCCCCTCGGAGTGACCCCAATCACTGACCTTTCTCTCTCTCTCCCCCCGGAGTGACCCCAATCACTGACCTTTCTCTCTCACCCCCCGGAGTGACCCCAATCACTGACCTTTCTCTCTCTCTCCCCCGGAGTGACCCCAATCACTGACCTTTCTCTCTCACCCCCGGAGTGACCCTGATCACAGACCTTTCACTCCCCCGGAGTGACCCCAATCACTGACCTTTCTCTCTCTCTCCCCCCGGAGTGACCCTGATCACTGACCTTTCACTCCCCCAGAGTGACCCCAATCACTGACCTTTCACTCTCTCTCCCTCGGAGTGACCCCAATCACTGACCTTTCACTCTCTCTCCCCCCGGAGTGACCCCAATCACTGACCTTTCTCTCTCTCTCCCCCCGGAGTGACCCCAATCACTGACCTTTCTCTCTGTCTCCCCTCGGAGTGACCCCAATCACTGACCTTTCTCTCTCTCTCCCCTCGGAGTGACCCCAATCACTGACCTTTCTCTCTCTCTCCCCTCGGAGTGACCCCAATCACTGACCTTTCTCTCTCACCCCCGGAGTGACCCTGATCACAGACCTTTCACTCCCCCGGAGTGACCCCAATCACTGACCTTTCTCTCTCTCTCCCCCCGGAGTGACCCTGATCACTGACCTTTCACTCCCCCAGAGTGACCCCAATCACTGACCTTTCACTCTCTCTCCCCCCGGAGTGACCCCAATCACTGACCTTTCTCTCTCTCTCCCCCCCGGATTGACCCCGATCGCTGACCTTTCTCTCTCTCTCCCCCGGAGTGACCCCAATCACTGACCTTTCTCTCTCTCCCCCCGGAGTGACACCAATCAATGACCTTTCTCTCTCTCCCCCCGGAGTGACCCTGATCACAGACCTTTCACTCCCCCGGAGTGACCCCAATCACTGACCTTTCTCTCTCTCAACCCCCCGGAGTGACCCCAATCACTGACCTTTCTCTCTCTCTCCCCCCCATGAGTGACCCCAATCACTGACCTTTCTCTCTCTCTCCCCCCGTAGTGACCCCGATTGCTGACCTTTCACTCTCTCTCTCTCTGGAGTGACCCCGATCGCTGACCTTTCACTCTCTCCCCCCCCCGGAGTGACCCCAATCACTGACCTTTCTCTCTCTCTCCCCCCGGAGTGACCCCAATCACTGACCTTTCTCTCTCTCTCCCCCCGGAGTGACCCCAATCACTGACCTTTCTCTCTCTCTCCCCCCGGAGTGACCCCAATCACTGACCTTTCTCTCTCTCCCCCCCGGATTGACCCCGATCGCTGACCTTTCTCTCTCTCTCCCCCGGAGTGACCCCAATCACTGACCTTTCACTCTCTCTCCCTCGGAGTGACCCCAATCACTGACCTTTCACTCTCTCTCCCCCCGGAGTGACCCCAATCACTGACCTTTCTCTCTCTCTCCCCCCGGAGTGACCCCAATCACTGACCTTTCTCTCTCTCTCCCCCCCGGATTGACCCCGATCGCTGACCTTTCTCTCTCTCTCCCCCCGGAGTGACCCCAATCACTGACCTTTCTCTCTGTCTCCCCTCGGAGTGACCCCAATCACTGACCTTTCTCTCTCTCTCCCCTCGGAGTGACCCCAATCACTGACCTTTCTCTCTCACCCCCGGAGTGACCCTGATCACAGACCTTTCACTCCCCCGGAGTGACCCCAATCACTGACCTTTCTCTCTCTCTCCCCCCGGAGTGACCCTGATCACTGACCTTTCACTCCCCCAGAGTGACCCCAATCACTGACCTTTCACTCTCTCTCCCCCCGGAGTGACCCCAATCACTGACCTTTCTCTCTCTCTCCCCCCCGGATTGACCCCGATCGCTGACCTTTCTCTCTCTCTCCCCCGGAGTGACCCCAATCACTGACCTTTCTCTCTCTCCCCCCGGAGTGACACCAATCAATGACCTTTCTCTCTCTCCCCCCGGAGTGACCCTGATCACAGACCTTTCACTCCCCCGGAGTGACCCCAATCACTGACCTTTCTCTCTCTCAACCCCCCGGAGTGACCCCAATCACTGACCTTTCTCTCTCTCTCCCCCCCATGAGTGACCCCAATCACTGACCTTTCTCTCTCTCTCCCCCCGTAGTGACCCCGATTGCTGACCTTTCACTCTCTCTCTCTCTGGAGTGACCCCGATCGCTGACCTTTCACTCTCTCCCCCCCCCGGAGTGACCCCAATCACTGACCTTTCTCTCTCTCTCCCCCCGGAGTGACCCCAATCACTGACCTTTCTCTCTCTCTCCCCCCGGAGTGACCCCAATCACTGACCTTTCTCTCTCTCTCCCCCCGGAGTGACCCCAATCACTGACCTTTCTCTCTCTCCCCCCCGGATTGACCCCGATCGCTGACCTTTCTCTCTCTCTCCCCCGGAGTGACCCCAATCACTGACCTTTCACTCTCTCTCCCTCGGAGTGACCCCAATCACTGACCTTTCACTCTCTCTCCCCCCGGAGTGACCCCAATCACTGACCTTTCTCTCTCTCTCCCCCCGGAGTGACCCCAATCACTGACCTTTCTCTCTCTCTCCCCCCCGGATTGACCCCGATCGCTGACCTTTCTCTCTCTCTCCCCCGGAGTGACCCCAATCACTGACCTTTCTCTCTCTCCCCCCGGAGTGACACCAATCAATGACCTTTCTCTCTCTCCCCCCGGAGTGACCCTGATCACAGACCTTTCACTCCCCCGGAGTGACCCCAATCACTGACCTTTCTCTCTCTCAACCCCCCGGAGTGACCCCAATCACTGACCTTTCTCTCTCTCTCCCCCCCATGAGTGACCCCAATCACTGACCTTTCTCTCTCTCTCCCCCCGTAGTGACCCCGATTGCTGACCTTTCACTCTCTCTCTCTCTGGAGTGACCCCGATCGCTGACCTTTCACTCTCTCCCCCCCCCGGAGTGACCCCAATCACTGACCTTTCTCTCTCTCTCCCCCCGGAGTGACCCCAATCACTGACCTTTCTCTCTCTCTCCCCCCGGAGTGACCCCAATCACTGACCTTTCACTCCCCCCGGAGTGACCCCAATCACTGACCTTTCTCTCTCTCTCCCCCGGAGTGACCCCGATCACTGACCTTTCTCTCTCTCTCCCCCCGGAGTAACCCCAATCGCTGACCTTTCTCTCTCTCTCCCCCGGAGTGACCCCAATCACTGACCTTTCTCTCTCTCTCCCCGGAGTGACCCCGATCGCTGACCTTTCTCTCTCTCTCCCCCGGAACGACCCCGATCGCTGACCTTTCTCTCTCTCTCCCCCCGGAGTGACCCCGATCGCTGACCTTTCTCTCCCCGGAGTGACCCCAATCACTGACCTTTCACTCTCTCCCCCCGGAGTGACCCCAATCACTGACCTTTCACTCTCTCCCCCCGGAGTGACCCCAATCACTGACCTTTCTCTCTCTCTCCCCCCGGAGTGACCCCGATCGCTGACCTTTCTCTCCCCGGAGTGACCCCAATCACTGACCTTTCACTCTCTCTCCCCCCGGAGTGACCCCGATCGCTGACCTTTCACTCTCTCCCCCCGGAGTGACCCCAATCACTGACCTTTCACTCTCTCCCCCCGGAGTGACCCCAATCACTGACCTTTCTCTCTCTCTCCCCCCGGAGTGACCCCGATCGCTGACCTTTCTCTCCCCGGAGTGACCCCAATCACTGACCTTTCACTCTCTCTCCCCCTGGAGTGACCCCAATCACTGACCTTTCACTCTCTCCCCCCGGAGTGACCCCAATCACTGACCTTTCTCTCTCTCTCCCCCCGGAGTGACCCCGATCGCTGACCTTTCTCTCCCTCACTCCGACCCCTCACCCCCCACTCCAGGTGAAGGACGGGACGCGGTGTAGCCCTCACTCCGACGCGGTCTGCGTCAGAGGTCGCTGTGTCAGAACGGGCTGCGATGGGATCATCGGCTCGAGCAAACGCTACAACAAGTGCGGGAAATGTGACGGCCACGATGCAGACTGCCGGCGAGTTCGTAGACTCTTCCGCAATGACACGTGAGTGACACACGAGGATCCTCGACCCCCTCGAAAAATCAACCTCGTGACCTCCCCCCTCGGTCCCCCTCCCTGGGCTGGATTGATTAATTATTATCGGAACTAAATTATTAATCATTACATTGATTAATTCACTAATTGATTAATTATTCTGCGATATTGGCTTTTTGGGTCAGATTTTGTAACGATTGAATTAATTTATCAATTATTAAATTGATTAATTGTTTCATTAATTTATTGATTAATCACTGTGTGATAATTCCACCTTTTGGGGCTGGATTTATTAATTATTTTACGTGTTATTTGATGAATTAAATTGATTAATTACCAAACTGATTAATTGCTAAATTGTTTCATGAATTTATTGTTTATTTATAGTGCATTAATTCCATCTTTTGGGCTGGATTTATTCATTGATTTGTGCATTTGTTGATAAATTATTAAATTGATTAATTGTTTCGTTAATTTATTGATTAATTATTCTGCGTAAATTCCACCTTTTGGGCTGGATTTATTAATTAATTTGCGCATTCGTTGATAAATTATTAAATTGATTGATTGTTTCGTTAATTTATTGATTAATTATTGTGAAATAATTCCACCTTTTGGGCTGGATTTATTAATTAATTTGTGCATTCGTTGATAAATTATTAAATTGATTAATTGTTTAGTTAATTTATTGATTAATTATTGTAAATTAATTCCACCTTTTGGGCTGGATTTATTAATTAATTAGTGCATTGATTGATAAATTATTAAATTGATTAATTGTTTCATTAATTTATTGATTAATTATTCTGCATAAATTCTACCTTTTGGGCTGGGTCTATTAATTAATTTGTGCATTCATTGATAATTTATTAAATTGATTAATTGTTTCGTTAATTTATTGATTAATTATTCTGCGTAAATTCCACCTTTTGGGCTGGATTTATTAATTAATTTGCGCATTCGTTGATAAATTATTAAATTGATTGATTGTTTCGTTAATTTATTGATTAATTATTGTGAAATAATTCCACCTTTTGGGCTGGATTTATTAATTAATTTGTGCATTCGTTGATAAATTATTAAATTGATTAATTGTTTCGTTAATTTATTGATTAATTATTGTAAATTAATTCCACCTTTTGGGCTGGATTTATTAATTAATTAGTGCATTGATTGATAAATTATTAAATTGATTAATTGTTTCATTAATTTATTGATTAATTATTCTGCATAAATTCTACCTTTTGGGCTGGGTCTATTAATTAATTTGTGCATTCATTGATAATTTATTAAATTGATTAATTGTTTCGTTAATTTATTGACAATTATTGTGAATTAATTCCACCTTTTGAGCTGGATTTATTAATTAATTTGTGCATTCGTTGATAAATTATTAAATTAATTAATTGTTTCGTTAATTCATTGATTAATTATTGTGAATTAATTCCACCTTTTGTGCTGGATTTATTAATTAATTTGTGCATTCGCTGATAAATTATTAAATTGATTAATTGTTTCGTAAATTTATCGATTAATTATTGTAAATTAATTCCACCTTTTGGGCTGGATTTATTAATTAATTTGTGCATTCGTTGATAAATTATTAAATTGATTGATCGTTTCGTTAATTTATTGATTAATTATTGTGAATTAATTCCACCTTTTGGGCTGGATTTATTAATTAATTTGTGCATTGATTGATAAATTATTAAATTGATTAATTGTTTCATTAATTTATTGATTAATTATTCTGCATAAATTCTACCTTTTGGGCTGGGTCTATTAATTAATTTGTGCATTCATTGATAATTTATTAAATTGATTAATTGTTTCGTTAATTTATTGACAATTATTGTGAATTAATTCCACCTTTTGAGCTGGATTTATTAATTAATTTGTGCATTCGTTGATAAATTATTAAATTAATTAATTGTTTCGTTAATTTATTGATTAATTATTGTGAATTAATTCCACCTTTTGTGCTGGATTTATTAATTAATTTGTGCATTCGCTGATAAATTATTAAATTGATTAATTGTTTCGTAAATTTATCGATTAATTATTGTAAATTAATTCCACCTTTTGAGCTGGATTTATTAATTAATTTGTGCATTCGTTGATAAATTATTAAATTGATTAATTGTTTCATTAATTTATTGATTAATTATTCTGCGTAAATTCTACCTTTTGGGCTGGGTCTATTAATTAATTTGAGCATTCATTGATAAATTATTAAATTGATTGATTCATTATTTTGTTCAGTAATTAATCAATTATTCTGGGTTATTGGGGGATTCATTCCACCTCTTTGGGGCTGGATTTGATAAAATCATAGAAATTTAACGGCACACAAGGCAGCCCATTTGACCAGAACTGTACGCAGTACTCAAGCTGTGGACTAACTCGTGTTTTATACAGTTCCAGCATAACCTTCCTGCTCTTATATTCTATGCCTCGGCTAATAAAGGAAAGTATCCCGTTTGCCTTCTTAACCACCTTATCGACCTGTCCTGCTAGCTTCAGGGATCTGTGGACATGCACTCCAAGGTCCCTCACTTCCTCTACACCTCTCAGTATCCTCCCATTTATTGTGTACTCCCCTTGCCTTGTTTGCCCTCCCCAAATGCATTACCTCACACTTCTCCAGACTGAATTCCATTTGCCACCTTTCTGCCCACCTGACCAGTCCATTGATATCTTCCTGCAGTCTACAGCTTTCCTCTGCGCTATCAACCGCACGGCCAATCTTTGCATCATCTGCAAACTTCTTAATCATGCCCCCGACATTTAAGTCCAAATCATTAATGCATACCACGAAAAGCAAGGGACCTGGTATCGAGCCCTGTGGAACCCCACTAGAAACAGCCTTCCAGTCACAAAAACACCCGTCTACCATTACCCTTTGCTTCCTGCCACTGAGCCAATTTTGGATCCAACTTGCAACTTTCCCTGGGATCCCTTGAGCTCGTACTTTTTTGACTCGTCTGCCATGTGGGACCTTGTCAAAAGCCTTGCTAAAATCCATCAAACGCGTTCCCCTCATCCACCCTCCTTGTTACCGCCTCAAAAAATTCAATCAACTTGTTCATTATTTTATCAATTCATTGATTAATTGTTCAATTGATTAATTGATGTATTATTTTATGAGTTAATTGATGAATGATTGTGTTATTGGGGGTTTAATTCCACCTTATGGGCTGAAATCATTAATTCTTTCCAACTGATTATTTATTAAATTGATTAATTGATGAATTATTTTGTGAATTCATTGATTACTTCTTAAATTGATGCATTATTTTATGAATCAATTGATTACTTCTTAAATTGATTAATTGTATTATTTTGTGAATTAATTGATTACGTATTAAATTGATTGAAGTATTTTACCAATTAATTGATTACTTATTAAATTAATTGCATTATTTTACAAATTAATTGATTACGTATTAAATTGATTGAATTATTTTAACAATTAATTGATTATGTATTAAATTGATTGAATTATTTTAACAATTAATTGATTATGTATTAAATTGATTGAATTATTTTAACAATTAATTGATTACGTATTAAATTGATTGCATTACTTTACAAATTAATTGATGAGTGATTAAATTGATTAATTGATGCATTATTTTACAAATTAATTGATTACTTAGTAAATTGCAAGGTGCATCATTTAATGAATTAACTGATTACTTATTACAACAATTAATGCATAATTTTACCAATTAATTTACTACTTGTTAAATTGATTGATTAATTAGTTTGCCAATTAATTGATGACTGATTAAATTGATTAATTGGTGCATCATTTTACAAATTAATTGATTACTAAATTGATTAATTAATTATTTTACCAACTTATTGACGACTGATTAAATTGATTAATTGATGCATTATTTTTTGAGGTAACTGATGAATGATTAATTCCATTAATTCTGCCTGAAGCCCCCACACCGTCTCCTCCTGATTCTCTTCCAGGGTAAACTACAGTGACGTGGCGACGATTCCAGCAGGGGCCGCGAACTTCAAGGCCCGTCAACTGCGTCGGCGAGGACAGGGGATGCTCTCTGCCTACCTGGCGCTGAGGCGAGCAGATGGCACTTACCTCCTGAACGGCAATGCCAAGATCGCCACCTTCGAGAGCCTGCTGAGCGTGGGAGGGGTGGATTTGCGTTACGTGGGCTGGAGCCCAGAGCGGGACGCACTGAAGGCCGTCACCCAAGGAGCGCTGACGGAGCCCCTGTTCCTGCAAGTGTACAACCCCAGTGCCCATCGGATGGTCAGGGTCAGCTACTCGTACTACGTCAGCAGGGAGGGGGTCTCCGCGCCCCCCGAGGCCCCGCTCACCCCACCGCCCCTTCCCGAGGAGGGGCCCGTAGCTCGTTGGCGCCGTGGGGCTTGGCAGTCTTGCTCGGTGAGCTGTGGGGTGGGTTGGCACGTCCGATGGGCACGATGCCTGGACGGAGCCGGGCTCCCCGCTGCTCGATGTGACCCGGGGAAGAAGCCACCGACGATGGCGCTGTGCGTTATGGGGGCGTGTTAAAGGAGGGGGGGACATTGTACCCATCACCCCTCGATCCTCAACCCTCTCCCCTCGATCCCCTCTCCCCTCGATCCCCACCCTCACCCCTCGATCCCCAACCTCACCCCTCGATCCCCTCCCTCACCCCTCGATCCCCACCCTCTCCCCTCGATCCCCACTCTCACCCCTCGATCCCCACCCTCTCCCCTCGATCCCCACCCTCTCCCCTCGATCCCCACCCTCACCACTCGATCCCAACCCTCTCCCCTCGATCCCCACCCTCTCCCCTCGATCCCCAACCCTCTCCCCTCGATCCCCTCTCCCCTCGATCCCCACCCTCTCCCCTCGATCCCCACTCTCTCCCCTCGATCCCCACCCTCTCCCCTCGATCCCCACTCTCACCCCTCGATCCCCACCCTCTCCCCTCGATCCCCACTCTCTCCCCTCGATCCCCACTCTCTCCCCTCGATTCCCACTCTCTCCCCTCGATTCCCAACACTCTCCCCTCGATCCCCTCTCCCCTCGATCCCCACTCTCTCCCCTCGACCCCCAACCCTCTCCCCTCGATCCCCACTCTCACCCCTCGATCCCCACCCTCTCCCCTCGATCCCCACTCTCTCCCCTCGATCCCCACTCTCTCCCCTCGATCCCCACCCTCTCCCCTCGATCCCGACCCCTCTCCCCTCGATCCCCACTCTCTCCCCTCGATCCCCACCCTCTCCGCCTCAATTCCCAACCCTCTCCCCTCGATCCCCAACCCTCTCCCCTCGATCCCCACTCTCTCCCCTCGATCCCCACCCTCTCCCCTCGATCCCCATCTGCCCTCGATCCCCTTTCCCCTCGATTCCCTCTCCCCTCGATCCCCTCTCCCCTCGATTCCCACTCCCCTCGATCCTCTCCCCCCTCAATCACACTGTCCCCTTGATCAACCTCTCCCCTCGATCTCCCCTCCAACTACCTCTCCCCTCTCCCCTTGATCCCCCTCTCCCCTCGATCCCCTTTCCCCTCGATTCCCTCTCCCCTCGATCCCCTCTCCCCTCGATTCCCACTCCCCTCGATCCCCTCTCCCCTCGATCCCCCTCCACTCATTCCCCCTTCCCTCGATCCCCCTCCACTCATTCCCCCTCCCCTCATTCCCCCTCCCCTCTCCCCACCCCCTCTCGCCTCGCTCCTCGAGTCCACTCTCCCCTCAATCCCTTTCCCCTCGATCCTCTCCCCCCTCAATCACACTCTCCCCTCGATCCCCCTCTCCCCTCGATCCCCCTCTCCCCTCGATCACCCTCTCCCCTCGATCACCTCTCCCCTGTCCCATCAAACACTCCCAGGGCAGGTACAGGGTTAGATACAGAGTAAAGCTCCCTCCACACTGTCCCATCAAACACTCCCAGGGCAGGTACAGGGTGAGATACAGAGTAAAGCTCCCTCTACACTGTCCCATCAAACACTCCCAGGGCAGGTACAGGGTTAGATACAGAGTAAAGCTCCCTCTACACTGTCCCATCAAACACTCCCAGGGCAGGTACAGGGTTAGATACAGAGTAAAGCTCCCTCTACACTGTCCCATCAAACACTCCCAGGGCAGGTACAGGGTTAGATACAGAGTAAAGCTCCCTCTACACTGTCCCATCAAACACTCCCAGGGCAGGTACAGGGTTAGATACAGAGTAAAGCTCCCCCTACACTGTCCCATCAAACACTCCCAGGGTCAGGTACAGGGTTAGATACAGAGTAAAGCTCCCTCTACACTGTCCCATCAAACACTCCCAGGGTCAGGTACAGGGTTAGATACAGAGTAAAGCTCCCTCTACACTGTCCCATCAAACACTCCCAGGGTCAGGTACAGGGTTAGATACAGAGTAAAGCTCCCTCTACACTGTCCCATCAAACACTCCCAGGGTCAGGTACAGGGTTAGATACAGAGTAAAGCTCCCTCTACACTGTCCCATCAAACACTCCCAGGGTCAGGTACAGGGTTAGATACAGAGTAAAGCTCCCTCTACACTGTCCCATCAAACACTCCCAGGGTCAGGTACAGGGTTAGATACAGAGTAAAGCTCTCTCTACACTGTCCCATCAAACACTCCCAGGGCAGGTACAGGGTTAGATACAGAGTAAAGCTCCCTCCACACTGTCCCATCAGACGCTCCCAGGGTCAGGTACAGGGTTAGATACAGAGTAAAGCTCCCTCTACACTGTCCCATCAAACACTCCCAGGGCAGGTACAGGGTTAGATACAGAGTAAAGCTCCCTCTACACTGTCCCATCAAACACTCCCAGGGTCAGGTACAGGGTTAGATACAGAGTAAAGCTCCCTCCACACTGTCCCGTCAAACACTCCCAGGGAAGGTACAGGGTTAGATACAGAGTAAAGCTCCCTCTACACTGTCCCATTAAACACTCCCAGGGCAGGTACAGGGTTAGATACAGAGTAAAGCTCCCTCTGCACTGTCCCATCAAACACTCCCAGGGCAGGTGCAGGGTGAGATACAGAGTAAAGCTCCCTCTACACTGTCCCATCAAACACTCCCAGGGCAGGTACAGGGTTAGATACAGAGTAAAGCTCCCTCTACACTGTCCCATTAAACACTCCCAGGGCAGGTACAGGGTTAGATACAGAGTAAAGCTCCCTCTGCACTGTCCCATCAAACACTCCCAGGGCAGGTGCAGGGTGAGATACAGAGTAAAGCTCCCTCTACACTGTCCCATCAAACACTCCCAGGGCAGGTACAGGGTTAGATACAGAGTAAAGCTCCCTCTACACTGTCCCATCAAACACTCCCAGGGCAGGTACAGGGTTAGATACAGAGTAAAGCTCCCTCTACACTGTCCCATCAAACACTCCCAGGGCAGGTACAGGGTTAGATACAGAGTAAAGCTCCCTCTACACTGTCCCATCAAACACTCCCAGGACAGGTACAGGGTTAGATACAGAGTAAAGCTCCCTCTACACTGTCCCATCAAACACTCCCAGGGCAGGTACAGGGTTAGATACAGAGTAAAGCTCCCTCTACACTGTCCCATCAAACACTCCCAGGGACAGGTACAGGGTTAGATACAGAGTAAAGCTCCCTCTACACTGTCCCATCAAACACTCCCAGGGACAGGTACAGGGTTAGATACAGAGTAAAGCTCCCTCTACACTGTCCCATCAAATACTCCCAGGGCAGGTACAGGGTTAGATACAGAGTAAAGCTCCCTCTACACTGTCCCATCAAACACTCCCAGGGTCAGGTACAGGGTTAGATACAGAGTAAAGCTCCCTCTACACTGTCCCATCAAACACTCCCAGGGTCAGGTACAGGGTTAGATACAGAGTAAAGCTCCCTCTACACTGTCCCATCAAACACTCACAGGGTAGGTACAGGGTTAGATACAGAGTAAAGCTCCCTCTACACTGTCCCATCAAACACTCCCAGGGCAGGTACAGGGTTAGATACAGAGTAAAGCTCCCTCTACACTGTCCCATCAAACACTCCCAGGGCAGGTACAGGGTTAGATACAGAGTAAAGCTCCCTCCACACTGTCCCATCAAACACTCCCAGGGTCAGGTACAGGGTTAGATACAGAGTAAAGCTCCCTCCACACTGTCCCATCAAACACTCCCAGGGCAGGTACAGGGTTAGATACAGAGTAAAGCTCCCTCTACACTGTCCCATCAAACACTCCCAGGGTCAGGTACAGGGTTTGATACAGAGTAAAGCTCCCTCTACACTGTCCCATCAAACACTCCCAGGGTCAGGTACAGGGTTAGATACAGAGTAAAGCTCCCTCTACACTGTCCCGTCAAACACTCCCAGGGTCAGGTACAGGGTTAGATACAGAGTAAAGCTCCCTCTACACTGTCCCATCAAACACTCCCAGGGCAGGTACAGGGTTAGATACAGAGTAAAGCTCCCTCTACACTGTCCCGTCAAACACTCCCAGGGTTAGATACAGAGTAAAGCTCCCTCTACACTGTCCCATCAAACACTCCCAGGGCAGGTACAGGGTTAGATACAGAGTAAAGCTCCCTCTACACTGTCCCATCAAACACTCCCAGGGTCAGGTACAGGGTTAGATACAGAGTAAAGCTCCCTCTACACTGTCCCATCAAACACTCCCAGGGCAGGTACAGGGTTAGATACAGAGTAAAGCTCCCTCTACATTGTCCCGTCAAACACTCCCAGGGTCAGGTACAGGGTTAGATACAGAGTAAAGGTCCCTCTACACTGTCCCATCAAACACTCCCAGGGTCAGGTACAGGGTTAGATACAGAGTAAAGCTCCCTCTACACTGTCCCATCAAACACTCCCAGGGCAGGTACATGGTTAGATACAGAGTAAAGGTCCCTCTACACTGTCCCATCAAACACTCCCAGGGCAGGTACAGGGTTAGATACAGAGTAAAGGTCCCTCTACACTGTCCCATCAAACACTCCCAGGGTCAGGTACAGGGTTAGATACAGAGTAAAGCTCCCTCTACACTTTCCCATCAAACACTCCCAGGGTTAGATACAGGGTTAGATACAGAGTAAAGCTCCCTCTACACTTGTTGTAAATTATTGTTCGATGCTCTTGAAAGCTGACCTCGGTTGAGATGGTGTCTCAGTGGGAGAGAGACCTGTCCCTGACTCACCTTCCTTTGTGTACCACAATCTCCTGTTTTTTTTCCCCCCCCTCGGAGAGTTCCTCACCATTGCAATAAAACAATACGCCTGCAACACCCGCCCCGAGCTTCTATCCATCCTTCATTCCCTCCGAAGTCGAAGACTGGGGCAAGACGACAGGAGGGCCGATGGGACGTTTCTCCGCCTGCCCGGGTCGGGGGAGCAGACACTCGAGGAGATAGACCCCGATCCAGGGCTGAGCGGCCCCCCCCCGCCTCGATCGGCAGCCCGTTCCCCCTCCTCCGTCACCATCCCGTATCTGCATCCTGTACCATTTGCAGGACGCCCGGCGATGAGGCTTCTCGGTCAGTACGTCCCACACCATCGGAGGTCACAACGCACCATCGGAGGTCACAACGCACCATCGCGAGCAAGTCAAGAACAAAGTGCCTTTATCTGGCGCCTTTAATGCCGTAAAATCCATCCCAAGACGCTTTCCCAGGAGCAAATATCGAACGAGATGTGGACTCCGAGCCACAGAAGGAGATATCAGGACAGGCGACCAGAAGCTTGGGTCGAAGAGGGAGGTTTTAAGGAGCGTCTTAAAGGAGGAGAGAGAGAAAGTGAGAGAGAGAGAGAGACGGAGAGGTTTACGGAGGGAATTCCAGAGATTAGAGGTCACAGCCGCCAATGGTTGAGCGATGGGAATCGGGAGGCCACAATTGGAGGAGCGCAGAGATCTGGGAGGGGTTGGAGGAGGGTTACAGAGATCTGGGAGGGGTCGGAGGAGGGTTACAGAGATCTGGGAGGGTCGGAGGAGGGTTACAGAGATCTGGGAGGGTTGGAGGAGGGTTACAGAGATCTGGGAGGGTCGGAGGAGGGTTACAGAGATCTGGGAGGGTTGGAGGAGGGTTACAGAGATCTGGGAGGGGTCGGAGGAGGGTTACAGAGATCCGGGAGGGTCGGAGGAGGGGTCCAGAGATCTGGGAGGGTTGGAGGAGGGGTCCAGAGATCTGAGAGGGTTGGAGGAGGGTCACAGAGATCTTGGAGGGTCGGAGGAGGTTACAGAGATCTGGGAGGGTTGGAGGAGGGTTACAGAGATCTTGGAGGGTCAGAGGAGGGTTACAGAGATCTGGGAGGGTCGGAGGAGGGTTACAGAGATCTGTGAGGGTCGGAGGAGGGTTACAGAGATCTGGGAGAGGGTTGGAGGAGGGTTACAGAGATCTGGGAGGGTCGGAGGAGGGTTACAGAGATCTGGGAGGGTCGGAGGAGGGTTACAGAGATCTGGGAGGGTCGGAGGAGGGTTACAGAGATCTTGGAGGGTCGGAGGAGGGTTACAGAGATCTGGGAGGGTCGGAGGAGGGTTACAGAGATCTGAGAGGGTTGGAGGAGGGTTACAGAGATCTGGGAGGGTCGGAGGAGGGTTACAGAGATCTGGGAGGGTCGGAGGAGGGTTACAGAGATCTGGGAGGGTCGGAGGAGGGTTACAGAGATCTGAGAGGGTTGGAGGAGGGTTACAGAGATCTGGGAGGGTTAGGAGGAGGGGTCCAGAGATCTGGGAGGGTTAGGAGGAGGGTTACAGAGATCTGGGAGGGTCGGAGGAGGGTCCAGAGATCTGGGAGGGGTCGGAGGAGGGTTACAGAGATCTGAGAGGGTTGGAGGAGGGTTACAGAGATCTGGGAGGGTCGGGGGAGGGTTACAGAGATCTGGGAGGGTCGGAGGAGGGTTACAGAGATCTGGGAGGGTGAGGAGGAGGGTTACAGAGATCTGGGAGGGTTGGAGGAGGGTTACAGAGATCTTGGAGGGTCGGAGGAGGGGTCCAGAGATCTGGGAGAGGGTTGGAGGAGGGTTACAGAGATATGGGAGGGGTAGGAGGGGGTTACAGAGATCTGGGAGGGTTGGAGGAGGGGTCCAGAGATCTGGGAGAGGGTTGGAGGAGGGAGTTACAGAGATCTGGGAGGGTCGGAGGGGCTGGGTGAGGTTACAGAGATCTGGGAGGGTCGGAGGGGCTGGAGGAGGTTACAGAGATCTGGGAGGGTCGGAGGGGCTGGAGGAGGTTACAGAGATCTGGGAGGGTCGGAGGGGCTGGAGGAGGTTACAGAGATCTGGGAGGGTCGGAGGGGCTGGAGGAGGGTTACAAAGATCTGGGAGGGTCGGAGGGGCTGGACGAGGTTACAGAGATCTGGGAGGGTCGGAGGGGCTGGAGGAGGTTACAGAGATCTGGGAGGGTCGGAGGGGCTGGAGGAGGTTACAAAGATCTGGGAGGGTCGGAGGGGCTAGAAGAGGTTACAGAGATCTGGGAGGGTCGGAGGGGCTGGAGGAGGTTACAGAGATCTGGGAGGGTTGGAGGAGGTTGCAGAGATCTGGGAGGGTCGGAGGGGCTGGAGGAGCTTACAGAGATCTGGGAGGGTTGGACGGGCTGGAGGAGGTTACAGAGATCTGGGAGGGTCGGAGGGGCTGGAGGAGGTTACAGAGATCTCGGAGGGTCGGAGGAGGATACAGAGATCTGGGAGGGTCGGAGGGGCTGGAGGAGGTTACAGAGATCTGGGAGGGTCGGAGGGGCTGGAGGAGGTTAGAGAGATCTGGGAGGGACGGAGGGGCTGGAGGTGGTTACAGAGATCTGGGAGGGGCTGGAGGAGGTTACAGAGATCTGGGAGGGTCGGAGGGGCTGGAGGAGGTTACAGAGATCTGGGAGGGTCGGAGGGGCTGGAGGTGGTTACAGAAATCTGGGAGGGTCTGAGGGGGCTGGAGGAGGTTACAGAGATCTGGGAGGGTCGGAGGGGCTGGAGGAGGTTACAGAGATCTGGGAGGGTCGGAGGGGCTCGAGGAGGTTACAGAGATCTGGGAGGGTTGGAGGGGGATGGAGGAGGTTACAGAGATCTGGGAGGGTCGGAGGGGCTGGAGGAGGGTTACAGAGATCTGGGAGGGTCGGAGGGGCTGGTGGAGGTTACAGAGATCTGGGAGGGTCGGAGGGGCTGGAGGAGGTTACAGAGATCTGGGAGGGCCGGAGGGGCTGGAGGAGGTTACAGAGATCTGGGAGGGTCGGAGGGGCTGGAGGAGGTTACAGAGATCTGGGAGGGTCGGAGGGGCTGGAGGAGGTTACAGAGATCTGGGAGGGTCGGAGGGGCTGGAGGAGGTACAGAGATCTGGGGGGGCCGGAGGGGCTGGAGGAGGTTACAGAGATCTGGGAGGGTCGGAGGGGCTGGAGGAGGGTTACAGAGATCTGGGAGGGTCGGAGGGGCTGGAGGAGGGTTACAGAGATCTGGGAGGGTCGGAGGGGCTGGAGGAGGTTACAGAGATCTGGGAGGGTCGGAGGGGCTGGAGGAGGTTACAGAGATCTGGGAGGGTCGGAGGGGCTGGTGGAGGTTACAGAGATCTGGGAGGGTCGGAGGGGCTGGAGGAGGTGGGGAGCAGTGGAGAGCGATGGGGGTCAGTCTCAGCCCTCGATTCGAGGCCTGGGACCCTCGGAGAGGCATGACTCAGAGGACAGCAATGTGGGGGATGGTGAGGAGGACACGGGAGCTGAGGGGGAGACCATTGGAGGCACGGTGAGTGGGGGGAGTGTCAGAGGGAGGGCTCCTCGCGCAGGTCGGCCGGAGGGGCCGAGGGAGGGGCTTTGAGAGGGTGAGGGAGGGGGTTTCGAGAGAGTGTGGAGGGGTTTAAGGAGGGGTGGGATATAGAGAGGGATGTGGCGGGCCTTTGAGTGTGGAGGAGAGGGACTGAGAGAGGGAGGAGCAGAGGGGCTGAGAGAGAGGGGAGGGTGGCTTCGAGAGAGGAGGGGCGGGGCTTAGAGAGGAGGGGCGGGGCTTTGAGAGAAGGGGCAGGGCTTAGAGAGGAGGGGCGGGGCTTATAGAGGAGGGGCGGGGCTTAGAGAGGAGGGGCGGGGCTTTGAGAGGAGTGGCGGGGCTCAGAGAGGAGGGGCGGGGCTCTGAGAGGAGGGGCGGGGCTTAGAGAGGAGGGGCGGGGCACAGAGAGGAGGGGCGGGGCACAGAGAGGAGGGGCGAGGCTTAGAGAGGAGGGGCGGGGCTCAGAGAGGAGGGGCGGGGCTCAGAGAGGAGGGGCGGGGCTCAGAGAGGAGGGGCGGGGCTCAGAGAGGAGGGGCGGGGCTCTGAGAGGAGGGGCGGGGCTCTGAGAGGAGGGTTGGGGCTCAGAGAGGAGGGGCGGGGCACAGAGAGGAGGGGAGGGGCTCAGAGAGGAAGGGCGGGGCTCAGAGAGGAGGGGAGGGGCTCAGAGAGGAGGGGCGGGGCTCAGAGAGGAGGGGCGGGGCTCAGAGAGGAGGGGCGGGGCACAGAGAGGAGGGGCGGGGCACAGAGAGGAGGGGAGGGGCTCAGAGAGGAGGGGCGGGGCTCAGAGAGGAGGGGCGGGGCTCAGAGAGGAGGGGCGGGGCTCAGAGAGGAGGGGCGGGGCTCAGAGAGGAGGGGCGGGGCACAGAGAGGAGGGGAGGGGCTCAGAGAGGAGGGGCGGGGCTCAGAGAGGAGGGGCGGGGCTCAGAGAGGAGGGGCGGGGCTCTGAGAGGAGGGTTGGGGCTCAGAGAGGAGGGGCGGGGCACAGAGAGGAGGGGAGGGGCTCAGAGAGGAAGGGCGGGGCTTAGAGAGGAGGGGCGGGGCACAGAGAGGAGGGGAGGGGCTCAGAGAGGAGGGTTGGGGCTCAGAGAGGAGGGGCGGGGCTTAGAGTGGAGGGGCGGGTCTTAGAGAGGAGGGGCAGGGCACAGAGAGGAGGGGAGGGGCTCAGAGAGGAGGGGCGGGGCTCTGAGAGGAGGGGCGGGGCTCAGAGAGGAGGGGCGGGGCTCTGAGAGGAGGGGCGGGGCACAGAGAGGAGGGGCGGGGCTTAGAGTGGAGGGGCGGGTCTTAGAGAGGAGGGGCAGGGCACAGAGAGGAGGGGAGGGGCTCAGAGAGGAGGGGCGGGGCTCTGAGAGGAGGGGCGGGGCTCAGAGAGGAGGGGCGGGGCTCTGAGAGGAGGGGCGGGGCACAGAGAGGAGGGGCGGGGCTCTGAGAGGAGGGACGGGGCACAGAGAGGAGGGGCGGGGCTCAGAGAGGAGGGGCGGGGCTCAGAGAGGAGGGGCGGGGCACAGAGAGGAGGGGCGGGGCACAGAGAGGAGGGGCGGGGCACAGAGAGGAGGGGCGGGGCTTAGAGTGGAGGGGCGGGTCTTAGAGAGGAGGGGCAGGGCACAGAGAGGAGGGGAGGGGCTCAGAGAGGAGGGGCGGGGCTCTGAGAGGAGGGGCGGGGCTCAGAGAGGAGGGGCGGGGCTCTGAGAGGAGGGGCGGGGCACAGAGAGGAGGGGCGGGGCTCTGAGAGGAGGGACGGGGCACAGAGAGGAGGGGCGGGGCTCAGAGAGGAGGGGCGGGGCACAGAGAGGAGGGGCGGGGCACAGAGAGGAGGGGCGGGGCACAGAGAGGAGGGGCGGGGCTTTGAGAGGAGGGGCAGGGCTCAGAGAGGAGGGGCGGGGCTTTGAGAGGAGGGGTGGGGCTCAGAGAGGAGGGGCGGGGCTCAGAGAGGAGGGACGGGGCTCAGAGAGGAGGGGCGGGGCTTTGAGAGGAGGGGCGGGGCTCAGAGAGGAAGGGCGGGGCTTTGAGAGGAGGGGCGGGGCTCAGAGAGGAGGGGTGGGGCTTAGAGAGGAGGGGCAGGGCTCAGAGAGGAGGGGCGGGGCTCAGAGAGGAGGGGCGGGGCTCATAGAGGAGGGGAGGGGCTCAGAGAGGAGGGGCGGGGCTCGGAGAGGAGGGGCGGGGCTTAGAGAGGAGGGGTGGGGCAAAGGGAGGAGGGGCGGGGCTTAGAGAGGAGGGGTGGGGCAAAGTGAGGAGTGGCGGGGCTAAGAGAGGAGGGGCGGGGCTCAGTGAGGAGGGGCGGAGCTCAGAGAGGAGGGGCGGGGCTCAGAGAGGAGGGACTGGGCTCAGAGAGGAGGGGCGGGGCTCAGAGAGGAGGGACGGGGCTCAGAGAGGAGGGACGGAGCTCAGAGAGGAGGGGAGGGGCTCAGAGAGGAGGGGCGGGGCTTAGAGAGGAGGGGCGGGGCTCAGAGAGGAGGGACGTTGCTCAGAGAGGAGGGGCGGGGCTTAGAGAGGAGGGGCGGGGCTCAGAGAGGAGGGGCGGGGCTCAGAGAGGAGGGGCGGGGCTCAGAGAGGAGGCCGGGGCTTAGAGAGGAGGGGCGGGGCTCTGAGAGGAGGGGCGAGGCTTGGAGAGGAGGGGCGGGGCAAAGAGAGGAGGGGAGGGGCTCAGAGAGGAGGGTTGGGGCTCAGAGAGGAGGGGCGGGGCTTTGAGAGGAGGGGCGGGGCTCAGAGAGGAAGGGCGGGGCTCAGAGAGGAGGGGCGGAGCTCAGAGAGCAGGGGCGGGGCTCTGAGAGAAGGGGCGTGGCTCAGAGAGGAGGGGCGGGGCTCTGAGAGGAGGGGCGGGGCTCAGAGAGGAGGGGCGGAGCTCAGAGAGGAGGGGCGGAGCTCAGAGAGGAGGGGCGGAGCTCAGAGAGGAGGGGCGGGGCTCAGAGAGGAGGGGCGGGGCTCAGAGAGGAGGGGCGGGGCTCTGAGAGGAGGGGCGGGGCTCAGAGAGGAGGGGCGGGGCTTAGAGAGGAGGGGCGGGACTCAGAGAGGAGGGACGGGGCTTAGACAGGAGGGGCGGGGCTCAGAGAGGAGGGGCGGGGCTCAGAGAGGAGGGGCGGGGCTCAGAGAGGAGGGGCAGGGCTTAGAGAGGAGGGACGGTGCACAGAGAGGAGGGGCGGGGCTCTGAGGAGGGGCGGGGCTCAGAGAGGAGGGGCGGGGCTCTGAGAGGAGGGGCGGGGCTCAGAGAGGAGGGACGGGGCTCAGAGAGGAGGGGCGGGGCTCTGAGAGGAGGGGCGGGGCTCAGAGAGGAGGGGCGGGGCTCAGAGAGGAGGGGCGGGGCTCTGAGAGGAGGGGCGGGCTCTGAGAGGAGGGGCGGGGCTCAGAGAGGAGGGGCGGGGCACAGAGAGGAGGGGCGGGGCTCTGAGAGGAGGGGCGGGGCTCAGAGAGGAGGGGCGGGGCACAGAGAGGAGGGGCGGGGCTATGAGAGGAGGGGCGGGGCTCAGAGAGGAGGGGCGGGGCACAGAGAGGAGGGGCGGGCTTTGAGAGGAGGGGCGGGGCTCAGAGAGGAGGGGCGGGGCTCAGAGAGGAGGGGCGGGGCTCTGAGAGGAGGGGCTGGCACAGAGAGGAGGGGCGGGGCTCAGAGAGGAGGGGCGGGGCTCAGAGAGGAGGGGCGGAGCTCTGAGAGGAGGGGCGGGGCTCAGAGAGGAGGGGCGGGGCTCAGAGAGGAGGGGCGGGGCTTTGAGAGGAGGGGCGGGGCTCTGAGAGGAGGGGCGGTGCACAGAGAGGAGGGGCGGGGCTCTGAGAGGAGGGGCGGAGCTCTGAGAGGAGGGGCGGGGCTCAGAGAGGAGGGGCGGGGCTCAGAGAGGAGGGGCGGGGCTTTGAGAGGAGGGGCGGGGCTCAGAGAGGAGGGGCGGGGCTCATAGAGGAGGGGAGGGGCTCAGAGAGGAGGGGCGGGGCTCAGAGAGGAGGGGCGGGGCACAGAGAGGAGGGGCGGGACTCAGAGAGGAGGGGCGGGGCTTAGAGAGGAGGGGCGGGGCTTAGAGAGGAGGGGCGGGGCACAGAGAGGAGGGGCGGGCTCTGAGAGGAGGGACGGGGCTCAGAGAGGAGGGGCGGGACTCAGAGAGGAGGGGCGGACTCAGAGAGGAGGGGCGGGGCACAGAGAGGAGGGGCGGGGCTCAGAGAGGAGGGGCGGGGCTCAGAGAGGAGGGGAGGGGCTCAGAGAGGAGGGGCGGGGCTCAGAGAGGAGGGGCGGGGCTCAGAGAGGAGGGGCGGGGCTCAGAGAGGAGGGGCGGGGCTCAGAGAGGAGGGGCGGGGCTCTGAGAGGAGGGGCGGGGCTTAGAGAGGAGGGGCGGGGCTCAGAGAGGAGGGGCGGGGCTCAGAGAGGAGGAGCGGGGCTCAGAGAGGAGGGGCGGGGCTCAGAGAGGAGGGGCGGGGCTCAGAGAGGAGGGACGGGGCTCAGAGAGGAAGGGCGGGGCTCTGAGAGGAGGGGCGGGGCACAGAGAGGAGGGGCGGGACTCAGAGAGGAGGGACGGGGCTCAGAGAGGAGGGACGGTGCTCAGAGAGGAGGGGCGGGGCTCTGAGAGGAGGGGCGGGGCTCAGAGAGGAGGGGCGGGGCACAGAGAGGAGGGACGGTGCTCAGAGAGGAGGGGCGGGGCTCTGAGAGGAGGGGCGGGGCTCAGAGAGGAGGGGCGGGGCTCTGAGAGGAGGGGAGGGGCTCAGAGAGGAGGGCGGGGCACAGAGAGGAGGGGCGGGGCTTAGAGAGGAGGGGCGTGGCTTAGAGAGGAGGGGAGGGGCTCAGAGAGGAGGGGCGGGGCACAGAGAGGAAGTGCAGGGCTTTGAGAGGAGGGGCGGAGCTTTGAGAGGAGGGGCGGGGCTTAGAGAGGAGGGGCGGGGCAAAGAGAGCAGGGGCGGGGCTCAGAGAGGAGGGGCGGGGCTTAGAGAGGAGGGGAGGGGCTCAGAGAGCAGGGGTGGGGCTCAGAGAGGAGGGCAGGTTCTTTGAGAGGAGGGGCGGGGCTTAGAGAGGAGGGGCGGGGCAAAGAGAGGAGGGGAGGGGCTCAGAGAGGAGGGTTGGGGCTCAGAGAGGAGGGGCGGGGCTTAGAGAGGAGGGGCGGGGCTCAGAGAGGAGGGTTGGGGCTCAGAGAGGAGGGGCGGGGCTTAGAGAGGAGGGTTGGGGCTCAGAGAGGAGGGCGGGGCTTAGAGAGGAGGGGCGGGGCTCAGAGAGGAGGGTTGGGGCTCAGAGAGGAGGGGCGGGGCTTAGAGAGGAGGGGCGGGGCTCAGAGAGGAGGGTTGGGGCTCAGAGAGGAGGGGGCGGGGCTTAGAGAGGAGGGGCGGGGCTCAGAGAGGAGGGGCGGGCTTAGAGAGGAGGGGCGGGGCTCAGAGAGGAAGGGCGGGGCTCAGAGAGGAGGGGCGGGGCTCAGAGAGGAGGGCGGGGCTCAGAGAGGAGGGGCGGGGCTTAGAGAGGAGGGGCGGGGCTCAGAGAGGAGGGGCGAGGCTCAGAGAGGAGGGCGGGGCTTAGAGAGGAGGGGCGGGGCTTAGAGAGGAGGGGCGGGGCTCAGAGAGGAGGGGCGAGGCTCAGAGAGGAGGGGCGGGGCTTAGAGAGGAGGGGCGGGTCTTAGAGAGGAGGGGAGGGGCTCAGAGAGGAGGGGCGGGGCACAGAGAGGAAGTGCAGGGCTTTGAGAGGAGGGGCGGAGCTTTGAGAGGAGGGGGCGGGGCTTAGAGAGGAGGGGCGGGCAAAGAGAGCAGGGGCGGGCTCAGAGAGGAGGGGCGGGGCTTAGAGAGGAGGGGAGGGGCTCAGAGAGCAGGGGTGGGGCTCAGAGAGGAGGGCAGGTTCTTTGAGAGGAGGGGCGGGGCTTAGAGAGGAGGGGCGGGGCAAAGAGAGGAGGGGAGGGGCTCAGAGAGGAGGGTTGGGGCTCAGAGAGGAGGGGCGGGGCTCAGAGAGGAGGGTTGGGGCTCAGAGAGGAGGGGCGGGGCTTAGAGAGGAGGGGCGGGCTCAGAGAGGAGGGTTGGGGCTCAGAGAGGAGGGGCGGGGCTTAGAGAGGAGGGGCGGGGCTCAGAGAGGAGGGGCGGGGCTTAGAGAGGAGGGGCGGGGCTCAGAGAGGAAGGGCGGGGCTCAGAGCGGAGGGGCGGGGCTCAGAGAGGAGGGGCGGGGCTCAGAGAGGAGGGGCGGGGCTTAGAGAGGAGGGGCGGGCTCAGAGAGGAGGGGCGAGGCTCAGAGAGGAGGGGCGGGGCTTAGAGAGGAGGGGCGGGCTTAGAGAGGAGGGGCGGGGCTCAGAGAGGAGGGGCGAGGCTCAGAGAGGAGGGGCGGGGCTTAGAGAGGAGGGGCGAGGCTCAGAGAGGAGGGGCGTGGCTTAGAGAGGAGGGGAGGGGCTCAGAGAGGAGGGGCGCAGCTCAGAGAGGAGAGGTGGGGCTTAGAGAGGAGGGGTGGGGCAAAGGGAGGAGGGGCGGGCTAAGAGAGGAGGGGAGGGGCTCAGTGAGGAGGGGCGGGGCTCAGAGAGGAGGGGTGGGGCAAAGGGAGGAGGGGCTGGGCACAGAGAGGAGGGGCGGGGCACAGAGAGGAGGGGCGGGGCTCTGAGAGGAGGGGCGGGGCTCTGAGAAGAGGCGTGGCTCAGAGAGGAGGGGCGGGGCTCTTAGAGGAGGGGCGGGGCTCTGAGAGGAGGGGCGGGGCTCTGAGAGGAGGGGCGGGGCTCTGAGAGGAGGGGCGGGGCTCTGAGAAGAGGCGTGGCTCAGAGAGGAGGGGCGAGGCTCTTAGAGGAGGGGCGGGGCTCTGAGAGGAGGGGCGGGGCTCTGAGAGGAGGGGCGGGGCTCAGAGAGGAGGGGGCGGGGCTCTGAGAGGAGGGCGGGGCTCTGAGAGAAGGGGCGTGGCTCAGAGAGGAGGGGCGGGGCTCTGAGAGGAGGGGCGGGGCTCAGAGAGGAGGGGCGGGGCTCTGAGAGGAGGGGCGGGACACAGAGAGGAGGGGCGGGGCTCTGAGAGGAGGGGCGGGGCTCTGAGAGGAGGGGCGGAGCTTAGAGAGGAGGGGCGGGGCTCTGAGAGGAGGGGCGGGGCTCTGAGAGGAGGGGCGGAGCTCAGAGAGGAGGGGCGGGGCTCTGAGAGAAGGGGCGTGGCTCAGAGAGGAGGGGCGGGGCTCTGAGAGGAGGGGCGGGGCTCAGAGAGGAGGGGCGGGGCTCTGAGAGGAGGGGCGGGGCTCAGAGAGGAGGGGCGGGGCTCAGAGAGGAGGGGCGGGGCTCTGAGAGGAGGGGCGGAGCTCAGAGAGGAGGGGCGGGGCTCTGAGAGGAGGGGCGGGGGCTCTGGAGAGGAGGGACGGGGCTCAGAGAGGAGGGGCGGGGCTCAGAGAGGAGGGGCTGGGCACAGAGAGGAGGGGCGGGGGCTTAGAGAGGAGGGCGGGGCTTAGAGAGGAGGGGCGGGGCTCAGAGAGGAGGGGTGGGGCTCAGAGAGGAGGGGCGGGGCTTAGAGAGGAGGGCGGGGCTTAGAGAGGAGGGGAAGGGGCTGAGAGAGGAGGGGCGGGGCTTTGAGAGGAGTGAGGGGTAAATATATATAAACCCCCCGAACCCCTCGATTAGATTCCAGTCTGTAACTCACTCCCGGGTATCTGTTATTCTATATATAAACCCCCCGAACCCCTCGATTAGATTCCAGTCTGTAACTCACTCCCGGGTATCTGTTATTCTATATATAAACCCCCGAACCCCTCGATTAGATTCCAGTCTGTAACTCACTCCCGGGTATCTGTTATTCTATATATAAACCCCCCCGAACCCCTCGATTAGATTCCAGTCTGTAACTCACTCCGGGTATCTGTTATTCTATATATAAACCCCCCGAACCCCTCGATTAGATTCCAGTCTGTCACTCACTCCCGGGTATCTGTTTATTCTATATATAAACCCCCCGAACCCCTCGATTAGATTCCAGTCTGTAACTCACTCCCGGGTATCTGTTATTCTATATATAAACCCCCCCGAACCCCTCGATTAGATTCCAGTCTGCAACTCATTCCCGGGTATCTGTTATTCTATATATAAACCCCCCCGAACCCCTCGATTAGATTCCAGTCTGTAACTCACTCCCGGGTATCTGTTATTCTATATATAAACCCCCCCGAACCCCTCGATTAGATTCCAGTCTGTAACTCACTCCCGGGTATCTGTTATTCTATATATAAACCCCCGAACCCCTCGATTAGATTCCAGTCTGTAACTCACTCCCGGGTATCTGTTATTCTATATATAAACCCCCCGAACCCCTCGATTAGATTCCAGTCTGTAACTCACTCCGGGTGTCTGTTATTCTATATATAAACCCCCCGAACCCCTCGATTAGATTCCAGTCTGTAACTCACTCCCGGGTATCTGTTATTCTATATATAAACCCCCCGAACCCCTCGATTAGATTCCAGTCTGCAACTCACTCCCGGGTATCTGTTATTCTATATATAAACCCCCCCGAACCCCTCGATTAGATTCCAGTCTGTAACTCACTCCCGGGTATCTGTTATTCTATATATAAACCCCCCCGAACCCCTCGATTAGATTCCAGTCTGTAACTCACTCCCGGGTATCTGTTATTCTATATATAAACCCCCCCGAACCCCTCGATTAGATTCCAGTCTGTAACTCACTCCCGGGTGTCTGTTATTCTATATATAAACCCCCCCGAACCCCTCGAATTAGATTCCAGTCTGTAACTCACTCCCGGGTATCTGTTATTCTATATATAAACCCCCCGAACCCCTCGATTAGATTCCAGTCTGTAACTCACTCCCGGGTATCTGTTATTCTATATATAAACCCCCCCGAACCCCTCGATTAGATTCCAGTCTGTAACTCACTCCGGGTATCTGTTATTCTATATATAAACCCCCCCGAACCCCTCGATTACATTCCAGTCTGTAACTCACTCCCGGGTATCTGTTATTCTACATATAAACCCCCGAACCCTCGATTAGATTCCAGTCTGTAACTCACTCCCGGGTATCTGTTATTCTATATATAAAACCCCCGAACCCCTCGATTAGATTCCAGTCTGTAACTCACTCCCGTGTATCTGTTATTCTATATATGAACCCCCCGAACCCCTCGATTAGATTCCAGTCTGTAACTCACTCCCGGGTATCTGTTATTCTATATATAAACCCCCCGAACCCCTCGATTAGATTCCAGTCTGCAACTCACTCCCGGGTATCTGTTATTCTATATATAAACCCCCCCGAACCCCTCGATTAGATTCCAGTCTGTAACTCACTCCCGGGTATCTGTTATTCTATATATAAACCCCCCGAACCCCTCGATTAGATTCCAGTCTGTAACTCACTCCCGGGTATCTGTTATTCTATATATAAACCCCCCCGAACCCCTCGATTAGATTCCAGTCTGTAACTCACTCCCGGGTATCTGTTATTCTATATATAAACCCCCCCGAACCCCTCGATTACATTCCAGTCTGTAACTCACTCCCGGGTATCTGTTATTCTACATATAAACCCCCCGAACCCCTCGATTAGATTCCAGTCTGTAACTCACTCCCGGGTATCTGTTATTCTATATATAAACCCCCCGAACCCCTCGATTAGATTCCAGTCTGTAACTCACTCCCGGGTATCTGTTATTCTATATATAAACCCCCCGAACCCCTCGATTAGATTCCAGTCTGTAACTCACTCCCGGGTATCTGTTATTCTATATATAAACCCCCCGAACCCCTCGATTAGATTCCAGTCTGTAACTCACTCCCGGGTGTCTGTTATTCTATATATAAACCCCCCGAACCCCTCGATTAGATTCCAGTCTGTAACTCACTCCCGGGTATCTGTTATTCTATATATAAACCCCCCGAACCCCTCGATTAGATTCCAGTCTGTAACTCACTCCCGGGTATCTGTTATTCTATATAAAACCCCCCCCGAACCCCTCGATTAGATTCCAGTCTGTAACTCACTCCCGGGTATCTGTATTTCTATATATAAACCCTCCCGAACCCCTCGATTAGATTCCAGTCTGTAACTCACTCCCGGGTGTCTGTTATTCTATATATAAACCCCCCGAACCCCTCGATTAGATTCCAGTCTGTAACTCACTCCCGGGTATCTGTTATTCTATATATAAACCCCCCGAACCCCTCGATTAGATTCCAGTCTGTAACTCACTCCCGGGTATCTGTTATTCTATATAAAAACCCCCCCGAAACCCTCGATTAGATTCCAGTCTGTAACTCACTCCCGGGTATCTGTTATTCTATATATAAACCCCCCCGAACCCCTGGATTAGATTCCAGTCTGTAACTCACTCCCGGGTATCTGTTATTCTATATATAAACCCCCCCGAACCCCTCGATTAGATTCCAGTCTGTAACTCACTCCCGGGTATCTGTTATTCTATATATAAACCTCCCGAACCCCTCGATTAGATTCCAGTCTGTAACTCACTCCCGGGTATCTGTTATTCTATATATAAACCCCCCGAACCCCTCGATTCGATTCCAGTCTGTAACTCACTCCCGGGTATCTGTTATTCTATATATAAACCCCCCGAACCCCTCGATTAGATTCCAGTCTGTAACTCACTCCAGGGTATCTGTTATTCTATATATAAACCCCCCGAACCCCTCGATTAGATTCCAGTCTGTAACTCACTCCTGGGTATCTGTTATTCTACATATAAACCCCCCGAACCCCTCGATTAGATTCCAGTCTGTAACTCACTCCCGGGTATCTGTTATTCTATATATAAACCCCCCGAACCCCTCGATTAGATTCCAGTCTGTAACTCACTCCCGGGTATCTGTTATTCTATATATAAACCCCCCGAACCCCTCGATTAGATTCCAGCCTGTAACTCACTCCCGGGTATCTGTTATTCTATATATAAACCTCCCGAACCCCTCGATTAGATTCCAGTCTGTAACTCACTCCCGGGTATCTGTTATTCTATATATAAACCCCCCGAACCCCTCGATTAGATTCCAGTCTGTAACTCACTCCCGGGTATCTGTTATTCTATATATAAACCCCCCGAACCCCTCGATTAGATTCCAGTCTGTAACTCACTCCCGGGTATCTGTTATTCTATATATAAACCCCACCGAACCCCTCGATTGGATCCCAGCCTGTAACTCACTCCCGGGTATCTGTTATTCTATATATAAACCCCCCCGAACACCTCGATTAGATTCCAGTCTGTAACTCACTCCCGGGTATCTGTTATTCTATATATAAACCCCCCGAACCCCTCGGTTAGATTCCAGTCTGTAACTCACTCCCGGGTATCTGTTATTCTATATATAAACCCCCCCGAACCCCTCGATTAGATTCCAGTCTGTAACTCACTCCCGGGTATCTGTTATTCTATATATAAACCCCCCCGAACCCCTCGATTAGATTCCAGTCTGTAACTCACTCCCGGGTATCTGTTATTCTATATATAAACCCCCCGAACCCCTCGATTAGATTCCAGCCTGTAACTCACTCCCGGGTATCTGTTATTCTATATATAAACCCCCCGAACCCCTCGATTCGATTCCAGTCTGTAACTCACTCCCGGGTATCTATTATTCTATATATAAACCCCCCGAACCCCTCGATTAGATTCCAGTCTGTAACTCACTCCCGGGTATCTGTTATTCTGTATATAAACCCCCCGAACCCCTCGATTAGATTCCAGTCTGTAACTCACTCCCGGGTATCTGTTATTCTATATATAAACCCCCCGAACCCCTCGATTAGATTCCAGTCTGTAACTCACTCCCGGGTATCTGTTATTCTATATATAAACCCTCCCGAACCCCTCGATTAGATTCCAGTCTGTAACTCACTCCCGGGTGTCTGTTATTCTATATATAAACCCCCCGAACCCCTCGATTAGATTCCAGTCTGTAACTCACTCCCGGGTGTCTGTTATTCTATATATAAACCCCCCGAACCCCTCGATTAGATTCCAGTCTGTAACTCACTCCCGGGTATCTGTTATTCTATATATAAACCCTCCCGAACCCCTCGATTAGATTCCAGTCTGTAACTCACTCCCGGGTGTCTGTTATTCTATATATAAACCCCCCGAACCCCTCGATTAGATTCCAGTCTGTAACTCACTCCCGGGTATCTGTTATTCTATATATAAACCCCCCGAACCCCTCGATTAGATTCCAGTCTGTAACTCACTCCCGGGTATCTGTTATTCTATATAAAAACCCCCCCGAAACCCTCGATTAGATTCCAGTCTGTAACTCACTCCCGGGTATCTGTTATTCTATATATAAACCCCCCCGAACCCCTGGATTAGATTCCAGTCTGTAACTCACTCCCGGGTATCTGTTATTCTATATATAAACCCCCCCGAACCCCTCGATTAGATTCCAGTCTGTAACTCACTCCCGGGTATCTGTTATTCTATATATAAACCTCCCGAACCCCTCGATTAGATTCCAGTCTGTAACTCACTCCCGGGTATCTGTTATTCTATATATAAACCCCCCGAACCCCTCGATTAGATTCCAGTCTGTAACTCACTCCCGGGTATCTGTTATTCTATATATAAACCCCCCGAACCCCTCGATTAGATTCCAGTCTGTAACTCACTCCCGGGTATCTGTTATTCTATATATAAACCCCCCGAACCCCTCGATTAGATTCCAGTCTGTAACTCACTCCTGGGTATCTGTTATTCTATATATAAACCCCCCGAACCCCTCGATTAGATTCCAGTCTGTAACTCACTCCCGGGTATCTGTTATTCTATATATAAACCCCCCGAACCCCTCGATTAGATTCCAGTCTGTAACTCACTCCCGGGTATCTGTTATTCTATATATAAACCCCCCGAACCCCTCGATTAGATTCCAGTCTGTAACTCACTCCCGGGTATCTGTTATTCTATATATAAACCCCCCGAACCCCTCGATTAGATTCCAGTCTGTAACTCACTCCCGGGTCTCTGTTATTCTATATATAAACCCCCCGAACCCCTCGATTAGATTCCAGTCTGTAACTCACTCCCGGGTATCTATTATTCTATATGTAAACCCCCCGAACCCCTCGATTAGATTCCAGTCTGTAACTCACTCCCGGGTATCTGTTATTCTATATATAAACCCCCCGAACCCCTCGATTAGATTCCAGTCTGTAACTCACTCCCGGGTATCTGTTATTCTATATATAAACCCCCCGAACCCCTCGATTAGATTCCAGCCTGTAACTCACTCCCGGGTATCTATTATTCTATATGTAAACCCCCCGAACCCCTCGATTAGATTCCAGTCTGTAACTCACTCCCGTGTGTCTGTTATTCTATATATAAACCCCCCGAACCCCTCGATTAGATTCCAGTCTGTAACTCACTCCCGGGTATCTGTTATTCTATATATAAACCCCCCGAACCCCTCGATTAGATTCCAGTCTGTAACTCACTCCCGGGTATCTGTTATTCTATATATAAACCCTCCCGAACCCCTCGATTAGATTCCAGTCTGTAACTCACTCCCGGGTGTCTGTTATTCTATATATAAACCCCCCGAACCCCTCGATTAGATTCCAGTCTGTAACTCACTCCCGGGTATCTGTTATTCTATATATAAACCCCCCGAACCCCTCGATTAGATTCCAGTCTGTAACTCACTCCCGGGTATCTGTTATTCTATATAAAAACCCCCCCGAACCCCTCGATTAGATTCCAGTCTGTAACTCACTCCCGGGTATCTGTATTTCTATATATAAACCCTCCCGAACCCCTCGATTAGATTCCAGTCTGTAACTCACTCTCGGGTGTCTGTTATTCTATATATAAACCCCCCGAACCCCTCGATTAGATTCCAGTCTGTAACTCACTCCCGGGTATCTGTTATTCTATATATAAACCCCCCGAACCCCTCGATTAGATTCCAGTCTGTAACTCACTCCCGGGTATCTGTTATTCTATATAAAAACCCCCCCGAAACCCTCGATTAGATTCCAGTCTGTAACTCACTCCCGGGTATCTGTTATTCTATATATAAACCCCCCCGAACCCCTGGATTAGATTCCAGTCTGTAACTCACTCCCGGGTATCTGTTATTCTATATATAAACCCCCCCGAACCCCTCGATTAGATTCCAGTCTGTAACTCACTCCCGGGTATCTGTTATTCTATATATAAACCTCCCGAACCCCTCGATTAGATTCCAGTCTGTAACTCACTCCCGGGTATCTGTTATTCTATATATAAACCCCCCGAACCCCTCGATTCGATTCCAGTCTGTAACTCACTCCCGGGTATCTGTTATTCTATATATAAACCCCCCGAACCCCTCGATTAGATTCCAGTCTGTAACTCACTCCAGGGTATCTGTTATTCTATATATAAACCCCCCGAACCCCTCGATTAGATTCCAGTCTGTAACTCACTCCTGGGTATCTGTTATTCTATATATAAACCCCCCGAACCCCTCGATTAGATTCCAGTCTGTAACTCACTCCCGGGTATCTGTTATTCTATATATAAACCCCCCGAACCCCTCGATTAGATTCCAGTCTGTAACTCACTCCCGGGTATCTGTTATTCTATATATAAACCCCCCGAACCCCTCGATTAGATTCCAGCCTGTAACTCACTCCCGGGTATCTGTTATTCTATATATAAACCTCCCGAACCCCTCGATTAGATTCCAGTCTGTAACTCACTCCCGGGTATCTGTTATTCTATATATAAACCCCCCGAACCCCTCGATTAGATTCCAGTCTGTAACTCACTCCCGGGTATCTGTTATTCTATATATAAACCCCCCGAACCCCTCGATTAGATTCCAGTCTGTAACTCACTCCCGGGTATCTGTTATTCTATATATAAACCCCCCCGAACCCCTCGATTAGATTCCAGTCTGTAACTCACTCCCGGGTATCTGTTATTCTATATATAAACCCCCCGAACCCCTCGATTAGATTCCAGTCTGTAACTCACTCCCGGGTATCTGTTATTCTATATAAAAACCCCCCCGAACCCCTCGATTAGATTCCAGTCTGTAACTCACTCCCGGGTATCTGTTATTCTATATATAAACCCCCCCGAACCCCTCGATTAGATTCCAGTCTGTAACTCACTCCCGGGTATCTGTTATTCTATATATAAACCCCCCCGAACCCCTCGATTAGATTCCAGTCTGTAACTCACTCCCGGGTATCTGTTATTCTATATATAAACCTCCCGAACCCCTCGATTAGATTCCAGTCTGTAACTCACTCCCGGGTATCTGTTATTCTATATATAAACCCCCCGAACCCCTCGATTAGATTCCAGTCTGTAACTCACTCCCGGGTATCTGTTATTCTATATATAAACCCCCCGAACCCCTCGATTAGATTCCAGTCTGTAACTCACTCCTGGGTATCTGTTATTCTATATATAAACCCCCCGAACCCCTCGATTAGATTCCAGTCTGTAACTCACTCCCGGGTATCTGTTATTCTATATATAAACCCCCCGAACCCCTCGATTAGATTCCAGTCTGTAACTCACTCCCAGGTATCTGTTATTCTATATATAAACCCCCCGAACCCCTCGATTAGATTCCAGTCTGTAACTCACTCCCGGGTCTCTGTTATTCTATATATAAACCCCCCCGAACCCCTCGATTAGATTCCAGTCTGTAACTCACTCCCGGGTATCTGTTATTCTATATATAAACCCCCCCGAACCCCTCGGTTAGATTCCAGTCTGTAACTCACTCCCGGGTATCTGTTATTCTATATATAAACCCCCCGAACCCCTCGATTAGATTCCAGCCTGTAACTCACTCCCGGGTATCTGTTATTCTATATATAAACCCCCCGAACCCCTCGATTAGATTCCAGTCTGTAACTCACTCCCGGGTATCTGTTATTCTATATATAAACCCCCCGAACCCCTCGATTAGATTCCAGTCTGTAACTCACTCCCGGGTATCTATTATTCTATATATAAACCCTCCGAACCCCTCGATTAGATTCCAGTCTGTAACTCACTCCCGGGTATCTGTTATTCTATATATAAACCCCCCGAACCCCTCGATTAGATTCCAGTCTGTAACTCACTCCCGGGTATCTGTTATTCTATATATAAACCCCCCGAACCCCTCGATTAGATTCCAGCCTGTAACTCACTCCCGGGTATCTGTTATTCTATATATAAACCCCCCCGAACCCCTCGATTAGATTCCAGCCTGTAACTCACTCCCGGGTATCTGTTATTCTATATATAAACCCCCCCGAACCCCTCGATTAGATTCCAGTCTGTAACTCACTCCCGGGTATCTGTTATTCTATATATAAACCCCCCGAACCCCTCGATTAGATTCCAGTCTGTAACTCACTCCCGGGTATCTGTTATTCTATATATAAACCCCCCCGAACCCCTCGATTAGATTCCAGTCTGTAACTCACTCCCGGGTATCTGTTATTCTATATATAAACCCCCCCGAACCCCTCGATTAGATTCCAGTCTGTAACTCACTCCCGGGTATCTGTTATTCTATATATAAACCCTCCGAACCCCTCGATTAGATTCCAGTCTGTAACTCACTCCCGGGTATCTGTTATTCTATATATAAACCCTCCGAACCCCTCGATTAGATTCCAGTCTGTAACTCACTCCCGGGTATCTGTTATTCTATATATAAACCCCCCCGAACCCCTCGATTAGATTCCAGTCTGTAACTCACTCCCGGGTATCTGTTATTCTATATATAAACCCCTCCGAACCCCTCGATCAGATTCCAGTCTGTAAATCACTCCCGGGTATCTGTTATTCTATATATAAACCCCCCGAACCCCTCGATTAGATTCCAGTCTGTAACTCACTCCCGGGTATCTGTTATTCTATATATAAACCCCCCGAACCCCTCGATTAGATTCCAGTCTGTAACTCACTCCCGGGTATCTGTTATTCTATATATAAACCCCCCGAACCCCTCGATTAGATTCCAGTCTGTAACTCAATCCCGGGTATCTGTTATTCTATATATAAACCCCCCGAACCCCTCGATTAGATTCCAGTCTGTAACTCACTCCCGGGTATCTGTTATTCTATATATAAACCCCCCGAACCCCTCGATTAGATTCCAGTCTGTAACTCACTCCCGGGTATCTGTTATTCTATATATAAACCCCCCGAACCCCTCGATTAGATTCCAGTCTGTAACTCACTCCCGGGTATCTGTTATTCTATATATAAACCCCCCCCCGAACCCCTCGATTAGATTCCAGTCTGTAACTCACTCCCGGGTATCTGTTATTCTATATATAAACCCCCCGAACCCCTCGATTAGATTCCAGTCTGTAACTCACTCCCAGGTATCTGTTATTCTATATATAAACCCCCCGAACCCCTCGATTAGATTCCAGTCTGTAACTCACTCCCGGGTATCTGTTATTCTATATATAAACCCCCCCGAACCCCTCGATTAGATTCCAGTCTGTAACTCACTCCCGGGTATCTGTTATTCTATATATAAACCCCCCGAACCCCTCGATTAGATTCCAGTCTGTAACTCACTCCCGGGTATCTGTTATTCTATATATAAACCCCCCCGAACCTCTCGATTAGATTCCAGTCTGTAACTCACTCCCGGGTATCTGTTATTCTATATATAAACCCCCCCCGAACCCCTCGATTAGATTCCAGTCTGTAACTCACTCCCCGGGTATCTGTTATTCTATATATAAACCCTCCTGAACCCCTCGATTAGATTCCAGTCTGGAACTCACTCCCGGGTGTCTGTTATTCTATATATAAACCCCCCGAACCCCTCGATTAGATTCCAGTCTGTAACTCACTCCCGGGTATCTGTTATTCTATATATAAACCCCCCCCCGAACCCCTCGATTAGATTCCAGTCTGTAACTCACTCCCGGGTATCTGTTATTCTATATATAAACCCCACGAACCCCTCGATTAGATTCCAGTCTGTAACTCACCTCCGGGTATCTGTTATTCTATATATAAACCCCCCGAACCCCTCGATTAGATTCCAGTCTGTAACTCACCTCCGGTTATCTGTTATTCTTTCTATAAACCCCCCCGAACCCCTCGATTAGATTCCAGTCTGTAACTCACTCCCGGGTATCTGTTATTCTATATATAAACCCCCCCGAACCCCTCGATTAGATTCCAGTCTGTAACTCACTCCCGGGTATCTGTTATTCTATATATAAACCCCCCGAACCCCTCGATTAGATTCCAGTCTGTAACTCACTCCCGGGTATCTGTTATTCTATATATAAACCCCCCGAACCCCTCGATTAGATTCCAGTCTGTAATTCACTCCCGGGTATCTGTTATTCAATATATAAACCCCCCGAACCCCTTGATTAGATTCCAGTCTGTAACTCACTCCCGGGTATCTGTTATTCTATATATAAACCCTCCGAACCCCTCGATTAGACTCCAGTCTGTAACTCACTCCCGGGTATCTGTTATTCTATATATAAACCCCCCCGAACCCCTCGATTAGATTCCAGTCTGTAACTCACTCCCGGGTATCTGTTATTCTATATATAAACCCCCCGAACCCCTCGATTAGATTCCAGTCTGTAACTCACTCCCGGGTATCTGTTATTCTGTATATAAACCCCCCGAACCCCTCGATTAGATTCCAGTCTGTAACTCACTCCCGGGTATCTGTTATTCTATATATAAACCCCCCGAACCCCTCGATTAGATTCCACTCTGTAACTCACTCCCGGGTATCTGTTATTCTATATATAAATCCCCCCGAACCCCTCGATTAGATTCCAGTCTGTAACTCACTCCCGGGTATCTGTTATTCTATATATAAACCCCCCCGAGCCCCTCGATTAGATTCCAGTCTGTAACTCACTCCCGGGTATCTGTTATTCTATATATAAACCCCCCCGAGCCCCTCGATTAGATTCCAGTCTGTAACTCACTCCCGGGTATCTGTTATTCTATATATAAACCCCCCCGAACCCCTCGATTAGATTCCAGTCTGTAACTCACTCCTGGGTATCTGTTATTCTATATATAAACCCCCCCGAACCCCTCGATTAGATTCCAGTCTGTAACTCACTCCCAGGTATCTGTTATTCTATATATAAACCCCCCCGAACCCCTCGATTAGATTCCAGTCTGTAACTCACTCCCGGGTATCTGTTATTCTATATATAAACCCCCCGAACCCCTCGATTAGATTCCAGCCTGGAACTCACTCCCGGGTATCTGTTATTCTATATATAAACCCCCCGAACCCCTCGATTAGATTCCAGTCTGTAACTCACTCCCGGGTATCTGTTATTCTATATATAAACCCCCCCGAACCCCTCGATTAGATTCCAGTCTGTAACTCACTCCCGGGTATCTGTTATTCTATATATAAACCCCCCCGAACCCCTCGATTAGATTCCAGTCCGTAACTCACTCCCGGGTATCTGTTATTCTATATATAAACCCCCCGAACCCCTCGATTAGATTCCAGTCCGTAACTCACTCCCGGGTATCTGTTATTCTATATATAAACCCCCCCGAACCCCTCGATTAGATTCCAGTCTGTAACTCACTCCCGGGTATCTGTTATTCTATATATAAACCCCCCGAACCCCTCGATTAGATTCCAGTCTGTAACTCACTCCCGGGTATCTGTTATTCTATATATAAACCCCCCGAACCCCTCGATTAGATTCCAGCCTGTAACTCACTCCCGGGTATCTGTTATTCTATATATAAACCCCCCGAACCCCTCGATTAGATTCCAGTCTGTAACTCACTCCCGGGTCTCTGTTATTCTATATATAAACCCCCCGAACCCCTCGATTAGATTCCAGTCTGTAACTCACTCCCGGGTATCTGTTATTCTATATATAAACCCCCCGAACCCCTCGATTAGATTCCAGCCTGTAACTCACTCCCGGGTATCTGTTATTCTATATATAAACCCTCCGAACCCCTCGATTAGATTCCAGTCTGTAACTCACTCCCGGGTATCTGTTATTCTATATATAAACCCCCCGAACCCCTCGATTAGATTCCAGTCTGTAACTCACTCCCGGGTATCTGTTATTCTATATATAAACACCCCGAACCCCTCGATTAGATTCCAGTCTGTAACTCACTCCCGGGTATCTGTTATTCTATATATAAACCCCCTGAACCCCTCGATTAGATTCCAGTCTGTAACTCACTCCCGGGTATCTGTTATTCTATATATAAAGCCCCCGAACCCCTCGATCAGATTCCAGTCTGTAACTCACTCCCGGGTATCTGTTATTCTATATATAAACCCCCCGAACCCCTCGATTAGATTCCAGTCTGTAACTCACTCCCGGGTATCTGTTATTCTATATATATACCCCCCGAACCCCTCGATTAGATTCCAGTCTGTAACTCACTCCCGGGTATCTGTTATTCTATATATAAACCCCCTGAACCCCTCGATTAGATTCCAGCCTGTAACTCACTCCCGGGGTATCTGTTATTCTATATATAAACCCCCCCGAACCCCTCGATTAGATTCCAGTCTGTAACTCACTCCCTGGGGTATCTGTTATTCTATATATAAACCCCCCGAACCCCTCGATTAGATTCCAGTCTGTAACTCACTCCCGGGTATCTGTTATTCTATATATATACCCCCCGAACCCCTCGATTAGATTCCAGTCTGTAACTCACTCCAGGTTATCTGTTATTCCATATATAAACCCCCCGAACCCCTCGATTAGATTCCAGTCTGTAACTCACTCCCGGGTATCTGTTATTCTATATATAAACCCCCCGAACCCCTCGATTAGATTCCAGTCTGTAACTCACTCCCGGGTATCTGTTATTCTATATATAAACCCCCCGAACCCCTCGATTAGATTCCAGTCTGTAACTCACTCCCGGGTATCTGTTATTCTATATATAAACCCCCCGAACCCCTCGATTAGATTCCAGTCTGTAACTCACTCCCGGGTATCTGTTATTCTATATATAAACCCCCCCCGAACCCCTCGATTAGATTCCAGTCTGTAACTCACTCCCGGGTATCTGTTATTCTATATATAACCCCCCCGAACCCCTCGATTAGATTCCAGTCTGTAACTCACTCCCGGGTATCTGTTATTCTATATATAAACCCCCCCGAACCCCTCGATTAGATTCCAGTCTGCAACTCACTCCCGGGTATCTGTTATTCTATATATAAACCCCCCGAACCCCTCGATTAGATTCCAGTCTGTAACTCACTCCCGGGTATCTGTCATTCTATATATAAACCCCCCAGAACCCCTCGATTAGATTCCAGTCTGTAACTCACTCCCGGGTATCTGTTATTCTATATATAAACCCCCCCGAACCCCTCGATTAGATTCCAGTCTGTAACTCACTCCCGGGTATCTGTTATTCTATATATAAACCCCCCTGAACCCCTCGATTAGATTCCAGTCTGTAACTCACTCCCGGGTATCTGTTATTCTATATATAAACCCCCCGAACCCCTCGATTAGATTCCAGTCTGTAACTCACTCCCGGGTATCTGTTATTCTATATATAAACCCCCCGAACCCCTCGATTAGATTCCAGTCTGTAACTCACTCCCGGGTATCTGTTATTCTATATATAAACCCCCCGAACCCCTCGATTAGATTCCAGTCTGTAACTCACTCCCGGGTATCTGTTATTCTATATATAAACCCCCCGAACCCCTCGATTAGATTCCAGTCTGTAACTCACTCCCGGGTATCTGTTATTCTATATATAAACCCCCGAACCCCTCGATTACATTCCAGTCTGTAACTCACTCCCGGCTATCTGTTATTCTCTATATAATCCCCCCGAACCCCTCGTTTAGATTCCAGTCTGTAACTCACTCCCGGGTATCTGTTATTCTATATATAAACCCCCCGAACCCCTCGATTAGATTCCAGTCTGTAACTCACTCCCGGGTATCTGTTATTCTATATATAAACCCCCCCCGAACCCCTCGATTAGATTCCAGTCTGTAACTCACTCCCGGGTATCTGTTATTCTATATATAACCCCCCCGAACCCCTCGATTAGATTCCAGTCTGTAACTCACTCCCGGGTATCTGTTATTCTATATATAAACCCCCCCGAACCCCTCGATTAGATTCCAGTCTGTAACTCACTCCCGGGTATCTGTTATTCTATATATAAACCCCCCGAACCCCTCGATTAGATTCCAGTCTGTAACTCACTCCCGGGTATCTGTCATTCTATATATAAACCCCCCCGAACCCCTCGATTAGATTCCAGTCTGTAACTCACTCCCGGGTATCTGTCATTCTATATATAAACACCCCCGAACCCCTCGATTAGATTCCAGTCTGTAACTCACTCCCGGGTATCTGTTATTCTATATATAAACCCCCCGAACCCCTCGATTAGATTCCAGTCTGTAACTCACTCCCGGGTATCTGTCATTCTATATATAAACCCCCCCGAACCCCTCGATTAGATTCCAGTCTGTAACTCACTCCCGGGTATCTGTCATTCTATATATAAACACCCCCGAACCCCTCGATTAGATTCCAGTCTGTAACTCACTCCCGGGTATCTGTTATTCTATATATAAACCCCCGAACCCCTCGATTACATTCCAGTCTGTAACTCACTCCCGGGTATCTGTTATTCTTTCTATAAACCCCCCGAACCCTTCGATTATATTCCAGCCTGTAACTCACTCCCGGGTATCTGTTATTCTATATATAAACCCCCCGAACCCCTCGATTAGATTCCAGTCTGTAACTCACTCCCGGGTATCTGTCATTCTATATATAAACACCCCCGAACCCCTCGATTAGATTCCAGTCTGTAACTCACTCCCGGGTATCTGTTATTCTATATATAAACACCCCCGAACCCCTCGATTAGATTCCAGTCTGTAACTCACTCCCGGGTATCTGTTATTCTATATATAAACCCCCGAACCCCTCGATTACATTCCAGTCTGTAACTCACTCCCGGGTATCTGTTATTCTTTCTATAAACCCCCCGAACCCCTCGATTAGATTCCAGTCTGTAACTCACTCCCGGGTATCTGTTATTCTATATATAACCCCCCCGAACCCCTCGATTAGATTCCAGTCTGTAACTCACTCCCGGGTATCTGTTATTCTATATATAAACCCCCCCGAACCCCTCGATTAGATTCCAGTCTGTAACTCACTCCCGGGTATCTGTCATTCTATATATAAACACCCCCGAACCCCTCGATTAGATTCCAGTCTGTAACTCACTCCCGGGTATCTGTTATTCTATATATAAACACCCCCGAACCCATCGATTAGATTCCAGTCTGTAACTCACTCCCGGGTATCTGTTATTCTATATATAAACCCCCGAACCCCTCGATTACATTCCAGTCTGTAACTCACTCCCGGGTATCTGTTATTCTATATATAAACCCCCCGAACCCCTCGATTAGATTCCAGTCTGTAACTCACTCCCGGGTATCTGTTATTCTATATATAAACCCCCCGAACCCCTCGATTAGATTCCAGTCTGTAACTCACTCCCGGGTATCTGTTATTCTATATATAAACCCCCCCCGAACCCCTCGATTAGATTCCAGTCTGTAACTCACTCCCGGGTATCTGTTATTCTATATATAAACCCCCCGAACCCCTCGATTAGATTCCAGTCTGTAACTCACTCCCGGGTATCTGTTATTCTATATATAAACCCCCCGAACCCCTCGAATAGATTCCAGTCTGTAACTCACTCCCGGGTATCTGTTATTCTATATATAAACACCCCCGAACCCCTCGATTAGATTCCAGTCTGTAACTCACTCCCGGGTATCTGTTATTCGATATATAAACCCCCCGAACCCCTCGATTAGATTCCAGTCTGTAACTCACTCCCGGGTATCTGTTATTCGATATATAAACCCCCCCGAACCCCTCGATTAGATTCCAGTCTGTAACTCACTCCCGGGTATCTGTTATTCTATATATAAACCCCCCGAACCCCTCGATTAGATTCCAGTCTGTAACTCACTCCCGGGTATCTGTTATTCTATATATAAACCCCCCGAACCCCTCGATTAGATTCCAGTCTGTAACTCACTCCCGGGTATCTGTTATTCTATATATAAAACCCCCGAACCCCTCGATTAGATTCCAGTCTGTAACTCACTCCCGGGTATCTGTTATTCTATATATAAACCCCCCCGAACCCTTCGATTAGATTCCAGTCTGTAACTCACTCCCGGGAATCTGTTATTCTATATACAAACCCCCCGAACCCCTCGATTAGATTCCAGTCTGGATCTCACTCCCGGGTATATGTTATTCTATATATAAACCCCCCCGAACCCCTCGATTAGATTCCAGTCTGTAATTCACTCCCGGGTATCTGTTATTCTATATATAAACCCCCCGAACCCCTCGATTAGATTCCAGTCTGTAACTCACTCCCGGGTATCTGTTATTCTATATATAAACCCCCCCGAGCCCCTCGATTAGATTCCAGTCTGTAACTCACTCCCGGGTATATGTTATTCTATATATAAACCCCCCGAACCCCTGGATTAGATTCCAGTCTGGGTAACTCACTCCCGGGTATCTGTTATTCTCGTTATAAACCCCCCCGAACCCCTCGATTAGATTCCAGTCTGCAACTCACTCCCGGGTATCTGTTATTCTATATATAAACCCCCCGAACCCCTCGATTAGATTCCAGTCTGCAACTCACTCCCGGGTATCTGTTATTCGATACATAAACCCCCCGAACCCCTCGATTAGATTCCAGTCTGTAATTCACTCCCGGGTATCTGTCATTCTATATATAAACCCTCCCGAACCCCTCGATTAGATTCCAGTCTGTAACTCACTCCCGGGTATCTGTTATTCTATATATAAACCCCCCCGAGCCCCTCGATTAGATTCCAGTCTGTAACTCACTCCCGGGTATCTGTTATTCTATATATAAATCCCCCCCGAACCCCTCGATTAGATTCCAGTCTGTAACTCACTCCCGGGTATATGTTATTCTATATATAAACCCCCCGAACCCCTGGATTAGATTCCAGTCTGTAACTCACTCCCGGGTATCTGTTATTCTCGATATAAACCCCCCCGAACCCCTCGATTAGATTCCAGTCTGCAACTCACTCCCGGGTATCTGTTATTCGATACATAAACCCCCCGAACCCCTCGATTAGATTCCAGTCTGTAATTCACTCCCGGGTATCTGTCATTCTATATATAAACCCTCCCGAACCCCTCGATTAGATTCCAGTCTGTAACTCACTCCCGGGTATCTGTCATTCTATATATAAACCCCCCCGAACCACGCGATTAGATTCCAGTCTGCAACTCACTCCCGGGTATCTGTTATTCTGTATATAAACCCCCCGAACCCCTCGATTAGATTCCAGTCTGTAACTCACTCCCGGGTATCTGTTATTCTATATATAAACCTCCCGAACCCCTCGATTAGATTCCAGTCTGTAACTCACTCCCGGGTATCTGTTATTCTATATATAAACCCCCACCGAACCCCTCGATTAGATTCCAGTCTGTAACTCACTCCCGGGTATCTGTTATTCGATATATAAACCCCCCGAACCCCTCGATTAGATTACAGTCTGTAACTCACTCCCGGGTATCTGTTATTCTATATATAAACCCCCCGAACCCCTCGATTAGATTCCAGTCTGTAACTCACTCCCGGGTATCTGTTTTTCTATATATAAACCCCCCCGAACCCCTCGATTAGATTCCAGTCTGTAACTCACTACCGGGTATCTGTTATTCTATATATAATCCCCCGAACCCCTCGATTAGATTCCAGTCTGTAATTCACTCCCGGGTATCTGTCATTCTATATATAAACCCTCCCGAACCCCTCGATTAGATTCCAGTCTGTAACTCACTCCCGGGTATCTGTTATTCTATATATAAACCCCCCCGAGCCCCTCGATTAGATTCCAGTCTGTAACTCACTCCCGGGTATCTGTTATTCTATATATAAATCCCCCCCGAACCCCTCGATTAGATTCCAGTCTGTAACTCACTCCCGGGTATATGTTATTCTATATATAAACCCCCCGAACCCCTGGATTAGATTCCAGTCTGTAACTCACTCCCGGGTATCTGTTATTCTCGATATAAACCCCCCCGAACCCCTCGATTAGATTCCAGTCTGCAACTCACTCCCGGGTATCTGTTATTCTATATATAAACCCCCCGAACCCCTCGATTAGATTCCAGTCTGCAACTCACTCCCGGGTATCTGTTATTCGATACATAAACCCCCCGAACCCCTCGATTAGATTCCAGTCTGTAATTCACTCCCGGGTATCTGTCATTCTATATATAAACCCTCCCGAACCCCTCGATTAGATTCCAGTCTGTAACTCACTCCCGGGTATCTGTCATTCTATATATAAACCCCCCCGAACCACGCGATTAGATTCCAGTCTGCAACTCACTCCCGGGTATCTGTTATTCTGTATATAAACCCCCCGAACCCCTCGATTAGATTCCAGTCTGTAACTCACTCCCGGGTATCTGTTATTCTATATATAAACCTCCCGAACCCCTCGATTAGATTCCAGTCTGTAACTCACTCCCGGGTATCTGTTATTCTATATATAAACCCCCACCGAACCCCTCGATTAGATTCCAGTCTGTAACTCACTCCCGGGTATCTGTTATTCGATATATAAACCCCCCGAACCCCTCGATTAGATTACAGTCTGTAACTCACTCCCGGGTATCTGTTATTCTATATATAAACCCCCCGAACCCCTCGATTAGATTCCAGTCTGTAACTCACTCCCGGGTATCTGTTTTTCTATATATAAACCCCCCCGAACCCCTCGATTAGATTCCAGTCTGTAACTCACTACCGGGTATCTGTTATTCTATATATAATCCCCCGAACCCCTCGATTAGATTCCAGTCTGTAACTCACTCCCGGGTATCTGTTATTCTATATATAAACCCCCCCAAACCCCTCGATTAGATTCCAGTCTGTAACTCACTCCCGGGTATCTGTTATTCTATATATAAACCCCCGAACCCCTCGATTAGATTCCAGTCTGTAACTCACTCCCGGGTATCTGTTATTCTATATATAAACCCCCCCAAACCCCTCGATTAGATTCCAGTCTATCTCACTCCCTGTTATCTGTTATTCTCGATATAAACCCACCGAACCCCTCGATTAGATTCCAGTCTGTAACTCACTCCCGGGTATCTGTTATTCTATACATAAACCCCCCGAACCCTTCGATTAGATTCCAGTCTGTAACTCACTCCAGGTTATCAGTTATTCTATATATAAACCCCTCCGAACCCCTCGATTAGATTCCAGTCTGTAACTCACTCCCGGGTATCTGTTATTCTATATATAAACCCCCCGAACCCCTCGATTAGATTCCAGTCTGTAACTCACTCCCGGGTATCTGTTATTCTATATATAAAGCCCCCCGAACCCCTCGATTAAATTCCAGTCTGTAACTCACTCCCGGGTATCTGTTATTCTTTATATCAACCCCCCGAACCCCTCGATTAGATTCCAGTCTGCAACTCACTCCCGGATATCTGTTATTCTATATATAAACCCCCCGAACCCCTCGATTAGATTCCAGTCTGGAACTCACTCCCGGGTATCTGTTATTCTATATATGAACCCCCCGAACCCCTCGATTAGATTCCAGTCTGTAACTCACTCCCGGATATCTGTTATTCTATATATAAACCCCCCAAACCCCTCGATTAGATTCCAGTCTGTAACTCACTCCTGGGTATCTGTTATTCTATATATAAACCCCCCGAACACCTCGATTAGATTCCAGTCTGGAACTCACTCCCGGGTATCTGTTATTCTTTATAAACCCCCCCGAACCCCTCGATTAGATTCCAGTCTGTAACTCACTCCCGGATATCTGTTATTCTATATATAAACCCCCCGAACCCCTCGATTAGATTCCAGTCTGTCACTCACTCCCGGGTATCTGTTATTCTATATATAAACCCCCCCGAACCCCTCGATTAGATTCCAGTCTGCAACTCACTCCCGGGTATCTGTTATTCTATATATAAACCCCCCGAACCCCTCGATTAGATTCCAGCCTGGATCTCACTCCCGGGTTTCTGTTATTCTCTATATAAACCCCCCGAACCCCTCGATTAGATTCCAGTCTGGAACTCACTCCCGGGTATCTGTCATTCTATATATAAACCCCCCCGAACCACTCGATTAGATTCCAGTCTGCAACTCACTCCCGGGTATCTGTTATTCTATATATAAACCCCCCGAACCCCTCGATTAGATTCCAGTCTGCAACTCACTCCCGGGTATCTGTTATTCTATATATAAACCCCACGAACCCCTCGATTAGTTTCCAGTCTGTAACTCACTCCCGGGTATCTGTTATTCTATATATAAACCCCCCGCACCCCTCGATTAGATTCCAGTCTGTAACTCACTCCCGGGTATCTGTTATTCTATATATAAATCCCCACCGAACCCCTCGATTAGATTCCAGTCTGTAACTCACTCCCGGGTATCTGTTATTCTATATATAAACCCTCCGAACCCCTCGATTAGATTCCAGTCTGTAACTCACTCCCGGGTATCTGTTATTCGATATATAAACCCCCCGAACCCCTCGATTAGATTCCAGTCTGTAACTCACTCCCGGGTATCTGTTATTCTATATATAAACCCCCCGAACCCCTCGATTAGATTCCAGTCTGTAACTCGCTCCCGGGTATCTGTTATTCTATATATAAACCACCCGAACCCCTCGATTAGATTCCAGTCTGTAACTCACTCCCGGGTATCTGTTATTCTATATATAAACCCCCCGAACCCCTCGATTAGATTCCAGTCTGTAACTCACTCCCGGGTATCTGTTATTCTATATATAAACCCCCCGAACCCCTCGATTAGATTACAGTCTGTAACTCACTCCCGGGTATCTGTTATTCTATATATAAACCCCCCGAACCCCTCGATTAGATTCCAGTCTGTAACTCACTCCCGGGTATCTGTTATTCTATATATAAACCCCCCCGAACCCCTCGATTAGATTCCAGTCTGTAACTCACTACCGGGTATCTGTTATTCTATATATAATCCCCCGAACCCCTCGATTAGATTCCAGTCTGTAACTCACTCCCGGGTATCTGTTATTCTATATATAAACCCCCCCAAACCCCTCGATTAGATTCCAGTCTGTAACTCACTCCCGGGTATCTGTTATTCTATATATAAACCCCCCGAACCCCTCGATTACATTCCAGTCTATCTCACTCCCTGTTATCTGTTATTCTCGATATAAACCCACCGAACCCCTCGATTAGATTCCAGTCTGTAACTCACTCCCGGGTATCTGTTATTCTATACAGAAACCCCCCGAACCCCTCGATTAGATTCCAGTCTGTAACTCACTCCAGGTTATCTGTTATTCTATATATAAACCCCTCCGAACCCCTCGATTAGATTCCAGTCTGTAACTCACTCCCGGGTATCTGTTATTCTCTTTATAAACCCCCCGAACCCCTCGATTAGATTCCAGTCTGTAACTCACTCCCGGGTATCTGTTATTCTATATATAAACCCCCCGAACCCCTCGATTAGATTCCAGTCTGTAACTCACTCCCGGGTATCTGTTATTCTATATATAAACCCCCCGAACCCCTCGATTAGATTCCAGTCTGTAACTCACTCCCGGGTATCTGTTATTCTATATATAAAGCCCCCCGAACCCCTCGATTAAATTCCATTCTGTAACTCACTCCCGGGTATCTGTTATTCTATATATAAACCCCCTCGAACCCCTCGATTAGATTCCAGTCTGTAACTCACTCCCGGGTATCTGTTATTCTATATATAAACCCCCCGAACCCCTCGATTAGATTCCAGTCTGGAACTCACTCCCGGGTATCTGTTATTCTATATATAAACCCCCCGAACCCCTCGATTAGATTCCAGTCTGTAACTCACTCCCGGATATCTGTTATTCTATATATAAACCCCCCAAACCCCTCGATTAGATTCCAGTCTGTAACTCACTCCTGGGTATCTGTTATTCTATATATAAACCCCCCGAACCCCTATATTAGATTCCAGTCTGTAACTCACTCCCGGGTATCTGTTATTCTATATATGAACCCCCCCGAACCCCTCGATTAGATTCCAGTCTGGAACTCACTCCCGGGTATCTGTTATTCTTTATAAACCCCCCCGAACCCCTCGATTAGATTCCAGTCTGTAACTCACTCCCGGATATCTGTTATTCTATATATAAACCCCCCGAACCCCTCGATTAGATTCCAGTCTGTCACTCACTCCCGGGTATCTGTTATTCTATATATAAACCCCCCCGAACCCCTCGATTAGATTCCAGTCTGCAACTCACTCCCGGGTATCTGTTATTCTATATATAAACCCCCCGAACCCCTCGATTAGATTCCAGCCTGGATCTCACTCCCGGGTTTCTGTTATTCTCTATATAAACCCCCCGAACCCCTCGATTAGATTCCAGTCTGGAACTCACTCCCGGGTATCTGTTATTTTATATATAAACCCCCCGAACACCTCGATTAGCTTCCAGTCTGTAACGCACTCCCGGGTATCTGTTATTCTATATATAAACCCCCCCGAACCCCTCGATTAGATTCCAGTCTGTAACTCACTCCCGGGTATCTGTTATTCTATATATAAACCCCCCGAACCCCTCGATTAGATTCCAGTCTGTAACTCACTCCAGGTTATCTGTTATTCTATATATAAACCCCTCCGAACCCCTCGATTAGATTCCAGTCTGTAACTCACTCCCGGGTATCTGTTATTCTCTTTATAAACCCCCCGAACCCCTCGATTAGATTCCAGTCTGTAACTCACTCCCGGGTATCTGTTATTCTATATATAAACCCCCCGAACCCCTCGATCAGATTCCAGTCTGTAACTCACTCCCGGGTATCTGTTATTCTATATATAAACCCCACCGAACCCCTCGATTAGATTCCAGTCTGTAACTCACTCCCAGGTATCTGTTATTCTATATATAAACCCCCCGAACCCCTCGATTAGATTCCAGTCTGTAACTCACTCCCGGGTATCTGTTATTCTATATATAAAGCCCCCCGAACCCCTCGATTAAATTCCAGTCTGTAACTCACTCCCGGGTATCTGTTATTCTTTATATAAACCCCCCGAACCCCTCGATTAGATTCCAGTCTGCAACTCACTCCCGGATATCTGTTATTCTATATATAAACCCCCCGAACCCCTTGATTAGATTCCAGCCTGGAACTCACTCCCGGGTATCTGTTATTCTATATATAAACCCCCCGAACCCCTCGATTAGATTCCAGTCTGTAACTCACTCCCGGATATCTGTTATTCAAGATATAAACCCCCGAACCCCTCGATTAGATTCCAGTCTGCAACTCACTCCCGGGTATCTGTTATTCTATATATAAACCCCCCGAACCCCTCGATTAGATTCCAGCCTGGAACTCACTCCCGCGTATCTGTTATTCTATATATAAACCCCCCCGAACCCCTCGATTAGATTCCAGTCTGTAACTCACTCCCGGGTATCTGTTATTCTATATATAAACCCCCCGGAACCCCTCGATTAGATTCCAGTCTGTAACTCACTCCCGGGTATCTGTTATATTATATATAAACCCCCCCGAACCCTTCGATTAGATTCCAGTCTGTAACTCACTCCCGGATATCTGTTATTCAAGATATAAACCACCCCGAACCCCTCGATTAGATTCCAGTCTGCAACTCACTCCCGGGTATCTGTTATTCTATATATAAACCCCCCGAACCCCTCGATTAGATTCCAGCCTGGAACTCACTCCCGCGTATCTGTTATTCTATATATAAACCCCCCCGAACCCCTCGATTAGATTCCAGTCGGTAACTCACTCCCGGGTATCTGTTATATTATATATAAACCCCCCCGAACACCTCGATTAGATTCCAGTCTGTAACTCACTCCCGGGTATCTGTTATTCTATATATAAACCCCCGAACACCTCGATTAGATTCCAGTCTGCAACTCACTCCCGGGTATCTGTTATTCTATATATAAACCCCCCGAACCCCTCGATTAGATTCCAGTCTGTAACTCACTCCCGGGTATCTGTTATTCTATATATAAACCCCCCCGAACCCCTCGATTAGATTCCAGTCTGTAACTCACTCCCGGGTATCTGTTATTCTATATATAAACCCCCTGAACCCCTCGATTAGATTCCAGTCTGTAACACACTCCCGGGTATCTGTTGTTCTATATATAAACCCCCCCGAACCCCTCGATTAGTTTCCAGTCTGTAACTCACTCCCGGGTATCTGTTATTCTATATATAAACCCCCCGAACCCCTCGATTAGATTCCAGTCTGTAACTCACTCACGGATATCTGTTATTCAAGATATAAACCCCCGAACCCCTCGATTAGATTCCAGTCTGCAACTCACTCCCGGGTATCTGTTATTCTATATATAAACCCCCCGAACCCCTCGATTAGATTCCAGCCTGGAACTCACTCCCGCGTATCTGTTATTCTATATATAAACCCCCCCGAACCCCTCGATTAGATTCCAGTCTGTAACTCACTCCCGGGTATCTGTTATTCTATATATAAACCCCCCCGAACCCCTCGATTAGATTCCAGTCTGTAACTCACTCCCGGGTATCTGTTATTCAATATATAAACCCCCCGAACCCCTCGATTAGATTCCAGTCTGTAACTCACTCCCGGGTATCTGTTATATTATATATAAACCCCCCCGAACCCTTCGATTAGATTCCAGTCTGTAACTCACTCCCGGATATCTGTTATTCAAGATATAAACCACCCCGAACCCCTCGATTAGATTCCAGTCTGCAACTCACTCCCGGGTATCTGTTATTCTATATATAAACCCCCCGAACCCCTCGATTAGATTCCAGCCTGGAACTCACTCCCGCGTATCTGTTATTCTATATATAAACCCCCCCGAACCCCTCGATTAGATTCCAGTCTGTAACTCACTCCCGGGTATCTGTTATTCTATATATAAACCCCCCGAACCCCTCGATTAGATTCCAGTCTGGAACTCACTCCCGGGTATCTGTTATTCTATATATAAACCCCCCGAACCCCTCGATTAGCTTCCAGTCTGTAACTCACTCCCGGGTATCTGTTATTCTATATATAAACCCCCCGAACCCCTCGATTAGATTCCAGTCTGTAACTCACTCCCGGGTATCTGTTATTCTATATATAAACCCCCCGAACCCCTCGATTAGATTCCAGTCTGTAACTCACTCCCGGGTATCTGTTATTCTATATATAAACCCCCCCGAACCCCTCGATTAGATTCCAGTCTGTAACTCACTCCCGGGTATCTGTTATTCTATATATAAACCCCCCGAACCCCTCGATTAGATTCCAGTCTGTAAATCACTCCCGGGTATCTGTTATTCTATATATAAACCCCCCGAACCCCTCGATTAGATTCCAGTCTGTAACTCACTACCGGGTATCTGTTATTCTATATATAAACCCCGCCGAACCCCTCGATTAGATTCCAGTCTGTAACTCACTCCCGGGTATCTGTTATTCTATATATAAACCCCCCGAACCCCTCGATTAGATTCCAGTCTGTAACTCACTCCCGGGTATCTGTTATTCTATATATAAACCCCCCGAAACCCTCGATTAGATTCCAGTCTGTAACTCACTCCCAGGTATCTGTTATTCTATATATAAACCCCCCGAACCCCTCGATTAGATTCCAGTCTGTAACTCACTCCCGGGTATCTGTTATTCTATATATAAACCCCCCCGTACCCCTCGATTAGATTCCAGTCTGTAACTCACTCCCGGGTATCTGTTATTCTATATATAAACCCCCCGAACCCCACGATTAGATTCCAGTCTGTAACTCACTCCCGGGTATCTGTTATTCTATATATAAACCCCCCGAACCCCTCGATTAGATTCCAGTCTGTAACTCACTCCCGGGTATCTGTTATTCTATATATAAACCCCCCGAACCCCTCGATTAGATTCCAGTCTGCAACTCACTCCCGGGTATCTGTTATTCTATATATAAACCCCCCGAACTCCTCGATTAGATTCCAGTCTGTAACTCACTCCCGGGTATCTGTTATTCTATATATAAACCCCCACCGAACCCCTCGATTAGATTCCAGTCTGTAACTCACTCCCGGGTATCTGTTATTCGAAATATAAACCCTCCGAACCCCTCGATTAGATTCCAGTCTGTAACTCACTCCCGGGTATCTGTTATTCTATATATAAACCCCCCGAACCCCTCGATTAGATTCCAGTCTGTAACTCACTCCCGGGTATCTGTTATTCTATATATAAACCCCCCGAACCCCTCGATTAGATTCCAGTCTGTAATTCACTCCCGGGTATCTGTTATTCTATATATAAACCCCCCGAACCCCTCGATTAGATTCCAGTCTGTAACTCACTCCCGGGTATCTGTTATTCTATATATAAACCCCCCCGAACCCCTCGATTAGATTCCAGCCTGTAACTCACTCCCGGGTATCTGTTATTCTATATATAAACCCCCCGAACCCCTCGATTAGATTCCAGTCTGTAACTCACTCCCGGGTATCTGTTATTCTATATATAAACCCCCCGAACCCCTCGATTAGATTCCAGTCTGGAACTCACTCCCGGGTATCTGTTATTCAATATATAAACCCCCCCCGAACCCCTCGATTAGATTCCATCCTGTAACTCACTCCCGGGTATCTGTTATTCTATATATAAACCCCCCGAACCCCTCGATCAGATTCCAGTCTGTAACTCACTCCCGGGTATCTGTTATTCTATATATAAACCCCCCGAACCCCTCGATTAGATTCCAGTCTGTAACTCACTCCCGGGTACCTGTTATTCTATATATAAACCCCCACCGAACCCCTCGATTAGATTCCAGTCTGTAACTCACTCCCGGGTATCTGTTATTCTATATATAAACCCCCCCCGAACCCCTCGATTAGATTCCAGTCTGTAACTCACTCCCGGATATCTGTTATTCTATATATAAACCCCCCCGAACCCCTCGATTAGATTCCAGTCTGTAACTCACTCCCGGGTCTCTGTTATTCTGTATATAAACCCCCCGAACCCCTCGATTAGATTCCAGTCTGTAACTCACTCCCGGGTATCTGTTATTCTATATATAAACCCCCCGAACCCCTCGATTAGATTCCAGTCTGTAACTCACTCCTGGGTATCTGTTATTCTATATATAAACCCCCCGAACCCCTCGATTAGATTCCAGTCTGTAACTCACTCCCGGGTATCTGTTATTCTATATATAAACCCCCCGAACCCCTCGATTAGATTCCAGTCTGCAACTCACTCCCGGGTATCTGTTATTCTATATATAAACCCCCCGAACCCCTCGATTAGATTCCAGTCTGTAACTCACTCCCGGGTATCTGTTATTCTATATATAAACCCCCACCGAACCCCTCGATTAGATTCCAGTCTGTAACTCACTCCCGGGTATCTGTTATTCTATATATAAACCCCCACCGAACCCCTCGATTAGATTCCAGTCTGTAATTCACTCCCGGGTATCTGTTATTCTATATATAAATCCCCCGAACCCCTAGATTAGATTCCAGTCTGTAACTCACTCCCGGGTATCTGTTATTCTGTATATAAACCCCCCCCGAACCCCTCGATTAGATTCCAGTCTGTAACTCACTCCCGGGTATCTGTTATTCTATATATAAACCCCCCGAACCCCTCGATTCGATTCCAGTCTGCAACTCACTCCCGGGTATCTGTTATTCTATATATAAACCCCCGAACCCCTCGATTAGATTCCAGTCTGTAACTCACTCCCGGGTATCTGTTATTCTATATATAAACCCCCCGAACCCCTCGATTAGATTCCAGTCTGTAACTCACTCCCGGGTATCTGTTATTCTATATATAAACCACCCGAAACCCTCGATTAGATTCCAGTCTGCAACTCACTCCCGGGTATCTGTCATTCTATATATAAACCCCCCGAAACCCTCGATTAGATTCCAGTCTGCAACTCACTCCCGGGTATCTGTTATTCTATATATAAACCCCCCGAAACCCTCGATTAGATTCCAGTCTGCAACTCACTCCCGGGTATCTGTTATTCTATATATAAACCACCCGAACCCCTCGATTAGATTCCAGTCTGCAACTCACTCCCGGGTATCTGTTATTCTATATATAAACCCCCCGAACCCCTCGATTAGATTCCAGTCTGTAACTCACTCCCAGGTATCTGTTATTCTATATATAAACCCCCCGAACCCCTCGATTAGATTCCAGTCTGTAACTCACTCCCGGGTATCTGTTATTCTATATATAAACCCCCCGAACCCCTCGATTAGATTCCAGTCTGTAACTCACTCCCGGGTATCTGTTATTCTATACATAATCCCCCCGAACCACTCGATTAGATTCCAGTCTGCAACTCACTCCCGGGTATCTGTTATTCTATATGTAAACCCCCCGAACCCCTCGATTAGATTCCAGTCTGCAACTCACTCCCGGGTATCTGTTATTCGAAATATAAACCCTCCGAACCCCTCGATTAGATTCCAGTCTGTAACTCACTCCCGGGTATCTGTTATTCGAAATATAAACCCTCCGAACCCCTCGATTAGATTCCAGTCTGTAACTCACTCCCGGGTATCTGTTATTCTATATATAAACCCCCCGAACCCCTCGATTAGATTCCAGTCTGTAACTCACTCCCGGGTATCTGTTATTCTATATATAAACCCCCCGAACCCCTCGATTAGATTCCAGTCTGTAATTCACTCCCGGGTATCTGTTATTCTATATATAAACCCCCCCGAACCCCTCGATTAGATTCCAGTCTGTAACTCACTCCCGGGTATCTGTTATTCTATATATAAACCCCCCCGAACCCCTCGATTAGATTCCAGCCTGTAACTCACTCCCGGGTATCTGTTATTCTATATATAAACCCCCCGAACCCCTCGATTAGATTCCAGTCTGTAACTCACTCCCGGGTATCTGTTATTCTATATATAAACCCCCCGAACCCCTCGATTAGATTCCAGTCTGGAACTCACTCCCGGGTATCTGTTATTCAACATATAAACCCCCCCCGAACCCCTCGATTAGATTCCATCCTGTAACTCACTCCCGGGTATCTGTTATTCTATATATAAACCCCCACCGAAGCCCTCGATTAGATTCCAGTCTGTAACTCACTCCCGGGTATCTGTTATTCTATATATAAACCCCCACCGAACCCCTCGATGAGATTCCAGTCTGTAACTCACTCCCGGGTATCTGTTATTCTATATATAAACCCCCACCGAACCCCTCGATTAGATTCCAGTCTGTAACTCACTCCCGGGTATCTGTTATTCTATATATAAACCCCCACCGAACCCCTCGATGAGATTCCAGCCTGTAACTCACTCCCGGGTATCTGTTATTCTATATATAAACCCCCTGAACCCCTCGATTAGATTCCAGTCTGTAACTCACTCCAGGGTATCTGTTATTCTATATATAAACCCCCTGAACCCCTCGATTAGATTCCAGTCTGTAACTCACTCCCGGGTATCTGTTATTCTATATATAAACCCCCCGAACCCCTCGATTAGATTCCAGTCTGTAATTCACTCCCGGGTATCTGTTATTCTATATATAAATCCCCCGAACCCCTAGATTAGATTCCAGTCTGTAACTCACTCCCGGGTATCTGTTATTCTGTATATAAACCCCCCCCGAACCCCTCGATTAGATTCCAGTCTGTAACTCACTCCCGGGTATCTGTTATTCTATATATAAACCCCCCGAACCCCTCGATTAGATTCCAGTCTGTAACTCACTCCCGGGTATCTGTTATTCGATATATAAACCCCCCGAACCCCTCGATTAGATTCCAGTCTGTAACTCACTCCCGGGTATCTGTTATTCTATATATAAACCCCCCGAACCCCTCGATTAGATTCCAGTCTGCAACTCACTCCCGGGTATCTGTTATTCTATAGATAAACCCCCCAAACCCCTCGATTAGATTCCAGTCTGTAACTCACTCCCGGGTATCTGTTATTCTATATATAAACCCCCACCGAACCCCTCGATTAGATTCCAGTCTGTAACTCACTCCCGGGTATCTGTTATTCGAAATATAAACCCTCCGAACCCCTCGATTAGATTCCAGTCTGTAACTCACTCCCGGGTATCTGTTATTCTATATATAAACCCCCCGAACCCCTCGATTAGATTCCAGTCTGTAAGTCACTCCCGGGTATCTGTTATTCTATATATAAACCCCCCGAACCCCTCGATTAGATTCCAGTCTGTAATTCACTCCCGGGTATCTGTTATTCTATATATAAACCCCCCGAACCCCTCGATTAGATTCCAGTCTGTAACTCACTCCCGGGTATCTGTTATTCTATATATAAACCCCCCCGAACCCCTCGATTAGATTCCAGTCTGTAACTCACTCCCGGGTATCTGTTATTCCATATATAAACCGCCCCGAACCCCTCGATTAGATTCCAGTCTGTAACTCACTCCCGGGGATCTGTTATTCTATATATAAATCCCCCGAACCCCTCGATTAGATTCCAGCCTGTAACTCACTCCCGGGTATCTGTTATTCTATATATAAACCCCCAGAACCCCTCGATTAGATTCCAGTCTGTAACTCACTCCCGGGTATCTGTTATTCTATATATAAACCCCCAGAACCACTCGATTAGATTCCAGTCTGTAACTCACTCCCGGGTATCTGTTATTCTATATATAAACCCCCCGAACCCCTCGATTAGATTCCAGTCCGTAACTCACTCCCGGGTATCTGTTATTCTATATATAAACCCCCCGAACCCCTCGATTAGATTCCAGTCTGTAACTCACTCCCGGGTATCTGTTATTCTACATATGAACCCCCCGAAACCCTCGATTAGATTCCAGTCTGTAACTCACTCCCGGGTATCTGTTATTCTATATATAAACCCCCCCGAACCCCTCGATTAGATTCCAGCCTGTAACTCACTCCCGGGTATCTGTTATTCTATACATAAACCCCCCGAACCCCTCGATTAGATTCCAGTCTGTAACTCACTCCCGGGTATCTGTCATTCTATATATAAACCCTCCCGAACCCCTCGATTAGATTCCAGTCTGTAACTCACTCCCGGGTATCTGTTATTCTATATATAAACCCCCCGAACCCCTCGATTAGATTCCAGTCTGTAACTCACTCCTGGGTATCTGTTATTCTATATATAAACCCCCACCGAACCCCTCGATTAGATTCCAGTCTGTAACTCACTCCCGGGTATCTGTTATTCTATATATAAACCCCCCGAACCCCTCGATTAGATTCCAGTCTGTAACTCACTCCCGGGTATCTGTTATTCTATATATAAACCCCCCGAACCCCTCGATTAGATTCCAGTCTGTAACTCACTCCCGGGTATCTGTTATTCTATATATAAACCCCCCGAACCCCTCGATTAGATTCCAGTCTGTAACTCACTCCTGGGTATCTGTTATTCTATATATAAACCCCCACCGAACCCCTCGATTAGATTCCAGTCTGTAACTCACTCCCGGGTATCTGTTATTCTATATATAAACCCTCCGAACCCCTCGATTAGATTCCAGTCTGTAACTCACTCCCGGGTATCTGTTATTCTATATATAAACCCCCCGAACCCCTCGATTAGATTCCAGTCTGTAACTCACTCCCGGGTATCTGTTATTCTATATATAAACCCCCCGAACCCCTCGATTAGATTCCAGTCTGTAATTCACTCCCGGGTATCTGTTATTCTATATATAAACCCCCCGAACCCCTCGATTAGATTCCAGTCTGTAACTCACTCCCGGGTATCTGTTATTCTATATATAAACCCCCCCGAACCCCTCGATTAGATTCCAGTCTGTAACTCACTCCCGGGTATCTGTTATTCTATATATAAACCGCCCCGAACCCCTCGATTAGATTCCAGTCTGTAACTCACTCCCGGGGATCTGTTATTCTATATATAAATCCCCCGAACCCCTCGATTAGATTCCAGCCTGTAACTCACTCCCGGGTATCTGTTATTCTATATATAAACCCCCCGAACCCCTCGATTAGATTCCAGTCTGTAACTCACTCCCGGGTATCTGTTATTCTATATATAAACCCCCCGAACCCCTCGATTAGATTCCAGTCCGTAACTCACTCCCGGGTATCTGTTATTCTATATATAAACCCCCCGAACCCCTCGATTAGATTCCAGTCTGTAACTCACTCCCGGGTATCTGTTATTCTACATATGAACCCCCCGAAACCCTCGATTAGATTCCAGTCTGGAACTCACTCCCGGGTATCTGTTATTCTATATATAAACCCCCCCGAACCCCTCGATTAGATTCCAGCCTGTAACTCACTCCCGGGTATCTGTTATTCTATACATAAACCCCCCGAACCCCTCGATTGGATTCCAGTCTGTAATTCACTCCCGGGTATCTGTCATTCTATATATAAACCCTCCCGAACCCCTCGATTAGATTCCAGTCTGTAACTCACTCCCGGGTATCTGTCATTCTATATATAAACCCCCCGAACCCCTCGATTAGATTCCAGTCTGTAACTCACTCCCGGGTATCTGTTATTCTATATATAAACCCCCCCCGAACCCCTCGATTAGATTCCAGTCTGTAACTCACTCCCGGGTATCTGTTATTCTATATATAAACTCCCCCGAACCCCTCGATTAGATTCCATCCTGTAACTCACTCCCGGGTACCTGTTATTCTATATATAAACCCCCCCGAACCCCTCGATTAGATTCCAGTCTGTAACTCACTCCCGGGTATCTGTTATTCTGCAGATAAACCCCCCGAACCCCTCGATTAGATTCCAGTCTGTAACTCACTCCCGGGTATCTGTTATTCTATATATAAACCCCCCCGAACCCCTCGATTAGATTCCAGTCTGTAACTCACTCCCGGGTATCTGTTATTCTATATATAAACCCCCCGAACCCCTCGATTAGATTCCAGCCTGTAACTCACTCCCGGGTATCTGTTATTCTATATATAAACCCCCCGAACCCCTCGATTAGATTCCAGTCTGTAACTCACTCCCGGGTATCTGTTATTCTATATATAAACCCCCCGAACCCCTCGATTAGATTCCAGTCTGTAACTCACTCCCTGGTATCTGTTATTCTGTACATAAACCCCCCCGAACCCCTCGATTAGATTCCAGTCTGTAACTCACTCCCGGGTATCTGTTATTCTATATATAAACCCCCCGAACCCCTCGATTAGATTCCAGTCTGTAACTCACTCCCGGGTATCTGTTATTCTATATATAAACCCCCCGAACCCCTCGATTAGATTCCAGTCTGTAACTCACTCCCGGGTATCTGTTATTCTACATATGAACCCCCCGAAACCCTCGATTAGATTCCAGTCTGTAACTCACTCCCGGGTATCTGTTATTCTATATATAAACCCCCCCGAACCCCTCGATTAGATTCCAGCCTGTAACTCACTCCCGGGTATCTGTTATTCTATATATAAACCCCCCGAACCCCTCGATTGGATTCCAGTCTGTAATTCACTCCCGGGTATCTGTCATTCTATATATAAACCCTCCCGAACCCCTCGATTAGATTCCAGTCTGTAACTCACTCCCGGGTATCTGTCATTCTATATATAAACCCCCCGAACCCCTCGATTAGATTCCAGTCTGTAACTCACTCCCGGGTATCTGTTATTCTATATATAAACCCCCCCCGAACCCCTCGATTAGATTCCAGTCTGTAACTCACTCCCGGGTATCTGTTATTCTATATATAAACTCCCCCGAACCCCTCGATTAGATTCCATCCTGTAACTCACTCCCGGGTATCTGTTATTCTATATATAAACCCCCCGAACCCCTCGATTAGATTCCAGTCTGTAACTCACTCCCGGGTACCTGTTATTCTATATATAAACCCCCCCGAACAACTCGATTAGATTCCAGTCTGTAACTCACTCCCGGGTATCTGTTATTCTGCAGATAAACCCCCCGAACCCCTCGATTAGATTCCAGTCTGTAACTCACTCCCGGGTATCTGTTATTCTATATATAAACCCCCCCGAACCCCTCGATTAGATTCCAGTCTGTAACTCACTCCCGGGTATCTGTTATTCTATATATAAACCCCCGAACCCCTCGATTAGATTCCAGTCTGTAACTCACTCCCGGGTATCTGTTATTCTATATATAAACCCCCCGAACCCCTCGATTAGATTCCAGTCTGTAACTCACTCCCGGGTATCTGTTATTCTATATATAAACCCCCCGAACCCCTCGATTAGATTCCAGTCTGTAACTCACTCCCGGGTATCTGTCATTCTATATATAAACCCCCCGAACCCCTCGATTAGATTCCAGTCTGTAACTCACTCCCGGGTATCTGTTATTCTATATATAAACCCCCGAACCCCTCGATTAGATTCCAGTCTGTAACTCACTCCCGGGTATCTGTTATTCTATATATAAACCCCCCCGAACCCCTCGATTAGATTCCAGTCTGTAACTCACTCCAGGGTATCTGTTATTCTATATATAAACCCCCCGAACCCCTCGATTAGATTCCAGTCTGTAACTCACTCCCGGGTATCTGTTATTCTATATATAAACCCCACGAACCCCTCGATTAGATTCCAGTCTGTAACTCACTCCCGGGTATCTGTTATTCTATATATAAACCCCCCGAACCCCTCGATTAGATTCCAGTCTGTAACTCACTCCCGGGTATCTGTTATTCTATATATAAACCCCCCGAACCCCGAGATTAGATCGCAGTCTTTAACTCACTCCCGGGTATCTGTTATTCTATATATAAACCCCCCCAAACCCCACGATTAGATTCCAGTCTGCAACTCACTCCCGGGTATCTGTTATTCTATATATAAACCCCCCGAACCCCTCGATTAGATTCCAGTCTGTAACTCACTCCCGGGTATCTGTTATTCTATATATAAACCCCCCGAACCCCTCGATTAGATTCCAGTCTGTAACTCACTCCCGGGTATCTGTTATTCTATATATAAACCCCCCGAACCCCTCGATTAGATTCCAGTCTGTAACTCACTCCAGGGTATCTGTTATTCTATATTTCAACCCCCCCGAACCCCTCGATTAGATTCCAGTCTGTAACTCACTCCCGGGTATCTGTTATTATATATATAAACCCCCCCGAACCCCTCGATTAGATTCCAGTCTGGAACTCAATCCCGGGTATCTGTTATTCTATATATAAACCCCCCGAACCCCTCGATTAGATTCCAGTCTGTAACTCACTCCCGGGTATCTGTTATTCTATATATAAACCCCCCGAACCCCTCGATTAGATTCCAGTCTGTAACTCACTCCCGGGTATCTGTTATTCTATATATAAACCCCCCGAACCCCTCGATTAGATTCCAGTCTGTAACTCACTCCCGGGTATCTGTTATTCTATATATAAACCCCCCGAACCCCTCGATGAGATTCCAGTCTGTAACTCACTCCCGGGTATCTGTTATTCTCTCTAAACCCCCCGAACCCCTCGATTAGATTCCAGTCTGTAACTCACTCCCGGGTATCTGTTATTCTATATATAAACCCCCCGAACCCCTCGATTGAATTCCAGTCTGTCGCTCACTCCCGGGTATCTGTTATTCTATATATAAACCCCCCGAACCCCTCGATTAGATTCCAGTCTGTCACTCACTCCAGGGTATCTGTTATTCTATATATGAACCCCCCCGAACCCCTCAATTAGATTCCAGTCTGTAACTCACTCCCGGGTATCTGTTATTCTATATATGAACCCCCCGAACCCCTCGATTCGATTCCAGTCTGGAACTCACTCCCGGGTATCTGTTATTCTATATATAAACCCCCCGAACCCCTCGATTAGATTCCAGTCTGTAACTCACTCCAGGATATCTGTTGTTCTATATATAAACCCCCCGAACCCCTCGATTAGATTCCAGTCTGTAACTCACTCCCGGGTATCTGTCATTCTATATATAAACCCCCCGAACCCCTCGATTAGATTCCAGTCTGTAACTCACTCCCGGGTATCTGTTATTCTATATATAAACCCCCCGAACCCCTCGATTAGATTCCAGTCTGTAACTCACTCCCGGGTATCTGTTATTCTATACATAAACCCCCCCCGAACCCCTCGATTAGATTCCAGTCTGTAACTCACTCCCGGGTATCTGTTATTCTATATATAAACCCCCCGAACCCCTCGATTAGATTCCAGTCTGTAACTCACTCCCGGGTATCTGTTATTCTATATATAAACCCCCCGAACCCCTCGATTAGATTCCAGTCTGTAACTCACTCCAGGATATCTGTTATTCTATATATAAACCCCCCCCGAACCCCTCGATTAGATTCCAGTCTGCAACTCACTCCCGGGTATCTGTTATTCTAAAAAAAACCCCCCCGAACCCCTCGATTAGATTCCAGGCTGTAACTCACTCCCGGGTATCTGTTATTCTATATATAAACCCCCCCGAACCCCTCGATTAGATTCCAGTCTGTAACTCTCTCCTGGGTATCTGTTATTCGATATATGAACCCCCCCGAATCCCTCGATTAGATTCCAGTCTGTAACTCACTCCCGGGTATCTGTTATTCTATATATAAACCCCCCGAACCCCTCGATTAGATTCCAGTCTGTAACTCACTCCTGGGTATCTGTTATTCTATATATAAACACCCCCGAATCCCTCGATTAGATTCCAGTCTGTAACTCACTCCCGGATATCTGTTATTCTATATATAAACACCCGAACCCCTCGATTAGATTCCAGTCTGTTGCACACTCCCGGGTATCTGTTATTCTATATATGAACCCACCCGAACCCCTCGATTAGATTCCAGTCTGTAACTCACTCCCGGATATCTGTTATTCTATATATAAACCCCCGAACCCCTCGATTAGATTCCAGTCTGTAACTCACTCCCGGGTATCTGTTATTCTATATATAAATCCCCCGAACCCCTCGATTAGATTCCAGTCTGTAACTCACTCCCGGGTATCTGTTATTCTATATATAAACCCCCCCAAACCCCTCGATTAGATTCCAGTCTGTAACTCACTCCCGGGTATCTGTTATTCTATATATAAATCCCCCTGAACCCCTCGATTAGATTCCAGTCTGTAACTCACTCCCGGGTATCTGTTATTCTATATATAAACCCCCTGAACCCCTCGATTAGATTCCAGTCTGAAACTCACTCCCGGGTATCTGTTATTCTGTATTTAAACCCCCCGAACCCCTCGATTAGATTCCAGTCTGTAACTCACTCCCGGGTATCTGTTATTCTATATATAAACCCCCCGAACCCCTCGATTCGATTCCAGTCTGTAACTCACTCCCGGGTATCTGTTATTCTATATATAAACCCCCCCGAACCCCTCGATTAGATTCCAGGCTGTAACTCACTCCAGGGTATCTGTTATTCTATATATAAACCCCCCGAACCCCTCGATTAGATTCCAGTCTGTAACTCACTCCCGGGTATCTGTTATTCTATATATAAACCCCCCCGAACCCCTCGATTAGATTCCAGTCTGTAACTCACTCCCGGGTATCTGTTATTCTCTGTATAAACCCCCCGAACCCCTCGATTAGATTCCAGTCTGTAACTCACTCCCGGGTATCTGTTATTCGAAATATAAACCCCCCGAACCCCTCGATTAGATTCCAGTCTGTAACTCACTCCCGGGTATCTGTTATTCTATATATAAACCCCCCGAACCCCTCGATTAGATTCCAGTCTGTAACTCACTCCCGGGTATCTGTTATTCTATATATAAACCCCCCGAACCCCTCGATTAGATTCCAGTCTGTAACTCACTCCCGGGTATCTGTTATTCTATATATAAACCCCCCGAACCCCTCGATTAGATTCCAGTCTGTAACTCACTCCCGGGTATCTGTTATTCTATATATAAACCACCCCGAACCCCTCGATTAGATTCCAGTCTGTAACTCACTCCCGGGTATCTGTTATTCTATATATAAACCCCCCGAACCCCTCGATTAGATTCCAGTCTGTAACTCACTCCCGGGTATCTGTTATTCTATATATAAACCCCCCCGAACCCCTCGATTAGATTCCAGTCTGTAACTCACTCCTGGGTATCTGTTATTCTATATATAAACCCCCCCCGAACCCCTCGATCAGATTCCAGTCTGTAACTCACTCCCGGGTATCTGTTATTCTATACATAAACCACCCCGAACCCCTCGATTAGATTCCAGTCTGTAACTCACTCCCGGGTATCTGTTATTCTATATATAAACCCCCCGAACCCCTCGATCAGATTCCAGTCTGTAACTCACTCCCGGGTATCTGTTATTCTATATATAAACCCCCCGAACCCCTCGATTAGATTCCAGTCTGTAACTCACTCCCGGGTATCTGTTATTCTATATATAAACCCCCCCGAACCCCTCGATTAGATTCCAGTCTGTAACTCACTCCCGGGTATCTGTTATTCTATATATAAACCCCCCCGAACCCCTCGATTAGATTCCAGTCTGTAACTCACTCCCGGGTATCTGTTATTCCATATATAAACCCCCCGAACCCCTCGATTAGATTCCAGTCTGTAACTCACTCCCGGGTATCTGTTATTCTGTATTTAAACCCCCCGAACCCCTCGATTAGATTCCAGTCTGTAACTCACTCCCGGGTATCTGTTATTCCATATATAAACCCCCCGAACCCCTCGATTAGATTCCAGTCTGTAACTCACTCCCGGGTATCTGTTATTCGATATGTAAACTCCCCGAACCCCTCGATTAGATTCCAGTCTGTAACTCACTCCCGGGTATCTGTTATTCTATATATAAACCCCCCCGAACCCCTCGATTAGATTCCAGTCTGTAACTCACTCCCGGGTATCTGTTATTCCATATATAAACCCCCCGAACCCCTCGATTAGATTCCAGTCTGTAACTCACTCCCGGGTATCTGTTATTCTATATATAAACCACCCCGAACCCCTCGATTAGATTCCAGTCTGTAACTCACTCCCGGGTATCTGTTATTCTATATATAAACCCCCCGAACCCCTCGATTAGATTCCAGTCTGTAACTCACTCCCGGGTATCTGTTATTCTATATATGAACCCCCCCGAACCCCTCAATTCGATTCCAGTCTGTAACTCACTCCCGGGTATCTGTTATTCTATATATAAACCCCCCGAACCCCTCGATTAGATTCCAGTCTGTAACTCACTCCCGGGTATCTGTTATTCTATATATAAACCCCCCGAACCCCTCGATTAGATTCCAGTCTGTAACTCACTCCCGGGTATCTGTTATTCTATATATGAACCCCCCGAACCCCTCGATTCGATTCCAGTCTGGAACTCACTCCCGGGTATCTGTTATTCTATGTATAAACCCCCCCGAACCCCTCGATTTGATTCCAGTCTGTAACTCACTCCAGGATATCTGTTATTCTATATATAAACCCCCCCCGAACCCCTCGATTAGATTCCAGTCTGTAACTCACTCCCGGGTATCTGTTATTCTATATATAAACCCCCCCCGAACCCCTCGATTAGATTCCAGTCTGCAACTCACTCCCGGGTATCTGTTATTCTAAAAAAAAAAACCCCGAACCCCTCGATTAGATTCCAGTCTGTAACTCACTCCCGGGTATCTGTTATTCTATATATAAACCCCCCCGAACCCCTCGATTAGATTCCAGTCTGTAACTCACTCCCGGGTATCTGTTATTCTATATAAAACCCCCCCCGAACCCCTCGATTAGATTCCAGTCTGTAACTCACTCCCGGGTATCTGTTATTCTATATATAAACCCCCCGAACCCCTCGATTAGATTCCAGTCTGTAACTCACTCCCGGGTATCTGTTATTCTATATAAACCCCCCCCGAATCCCTCGATTAGATTCCAGTCTGTAACTCTCTCCCGGGTATCTGTTATTCTATATATAAACCCCCCGAACCCCTCGATTAGATTCCAGTCTGTAACTCACTCCCGGGTATCTGTTATTCTATATAAAACCCCCCCCGAACCCCTCGATTAGATTCCAGTCTGTAACTCACTCCCGGGTATCTGTTATTCTATATATAAACCCCCCGAACCCCTCGATTAGATTCCAGTCTGTAACTCACTCCCGGGTATCTGTTATTCTATATATAAACCCCCCCCGAACCCCTCGATTAGATTCCAGTCTGTAACTCACTCCCGGGTATCTGTTATTCTATATATAAACCCCCCGAACCCCTCGATTAGATTCCAGTCTGTAACTCACTCCCGGGTATCTGTTATTCTATATATAAACCCCCCGAACCCCTCGATTAGATTCCAGTCTGTAACTCACTCCCGGGTATCTGTTATTCTATATATAAACCCCCCGAACCCCTCGATTGGATTCCTGTCTGTAACTCACTCCCGGGTATCTGTTATTCTATATATAAACCACCCGAACCCCTCGATTAGATTCCAGTCTGTAACACACTCCCGGGTATCTGTTATTCTATATATGAACCCACCCGAACCCCTCGATTAGATTCCAGTCTGTAACTCACTCCCGGATATCTGTTATTCTATATATAAACCCCCGAACCCCTCGATTAGATTCCAGTCTGGAACTCACTCCCGGGTATCAGTTATTCTATATATAAACCCCCCCGAACCCCTCGATTAGATTCCAGTCTGTAACTCACTCCCGGGTATCTGTTATTCTATATATAAACCCCACCGAACCCCTCGATCAGATTCCAGTCTGTAACTCACTCCCGGGTATCTGTTATTCTGTATATAAACCCCCCGAACCCCTCGATTAGATTCCAGTCTGTAACTCACTCCCGGGTATCTGTTATTCTATATATAAACCCCCTGAACCCCTCGATTAGATTCCAGTCTGTAACTCACTCCCGGGTATCTGTTATTCTGTATTTAAACCCCCCGAACCCCTCGATTAGATTCCAGTCTGTAACTCACTCCCGGGTATCTGTTATTCTATATATAAACCCCCCGAACCCCTCGATTAGATTCCAGTCTGTAACTCACTCCCGGGTATTTGTTATTCGAAATATAAACCCCCCCGAACCCCTCCATTAGATTCCAGTCTGTAACTCACTCCCGGGTATCTGTTATTCTATATATAAACCCCCCGAACCCCTCGATTAGATTCCAGTCTGTAACTCACTCCCGGGTATCTGTTATTCTATATATAAACCCCCCGAACCCCTCGATTAGATTCCAGTCTGTAACTCACTCCCGGGTATCTGTTATTCTATATATAAACCCCCCCCGAACCCCTCGATTAGATTCCAGTCTGTAACTCACTCCCGGGTATCTGTTATTCTATATATAAACACCCCGAACCCCTCGATTAGATTCCAGTCTGCAACTCACTCCCGGGTATCTGTTATTCTATATATAAACCCCCCCGAAACCCTCGATTAGATTCCAGTCCGTAACTCACTCCCGGGTATCTGTTATTCTATATATAAACCCCCCGAACCCCTCGATTAGATTCCAGTCTGTAACTCACTCCCGGGTATCTGTTATTCTATATATAAACCCCCCGAACCCCTCGATTAGATTCCAGTCTGTAACCGACTCCAGGGTATCTGTTATTCTATATATAACCCCCCCGAACCCCTCGATTAGATTCCAGTCTGTAACTCACTCCCGGGTATCTGTTATTCTATACATAAACCCCCCCGAACCCCTCGATTAGATTCCAGTCTGTAACTCACTCCCGGGTATCTGTTATTCTATATATAAACACCCCGAACCGCTCGATTAGATTCCAGTCTGTCACTCACTCCCGGGTGTCTGTTATTCTCTATATAAACCCCCCGAACCCCTCGATTAGATTCCAGTCTGTAACTCACTCCCGGGTATCTGTTATTCTATATCTAAACCCCCCGAACCCCTCGATTAGATTCCAGTCTATAACTCACTCCCGGGTGTCTGTTTTTCTATATATAAACCCCCCGAACCCCTCGATTAGATTCCAGTCTGTAACTCACTCCCGGGTATCTGTTATTCTATATATAAACCTCCCGAACCCCTCGATTGGATTCCAGTCTGTAACTCACTCCCGGGTATCTGTTATTCTATATATAAACCCCCCGAACCCCTCGATTAGATTCCAGTCTGTCACTCACTCCCGGGTATCTGTTATTCTATATATAAACCCCCCGAACCCCTCGATTAGATTCCAGTCTATAACTCACTCCCGGGTATCTGTTATTCTATATACAAACCCCCCCGAATCTCTCGATTAGATTCCAGTCTGTAACTCACTCCCGGGTATCTGTTATTCTATATATAAACCCCCCGAACCCCTCGATTAGATTCCAGTCTGTAACTCACTCCCGGGTATCTGTTATTCTCTTTATAAACCCCCCGAACCCCTCGATTAGATTCCAGTCTGTAACTCACTCCCGGGTATTTGTTATTCTATATATAAACCCCCCGAACCCCTCGATTAGATTCCAGTCTGTAACTCACTCCCGGGTATCTGTTATTCTATATATAAACCCCCCCGAACCCCTCGATTAGATTCCAGCCTGTAACTCACTCCCGGGTATCTGTTATTCTATATATAAACCCCCCCGAACCCCTCGATTAGATTCCAGTCTGTAACTCACTCCCGGGTATCTGTTATTCTATATATAAACCCCCCGAACCCCTCGATTAGATTCCAGTCTGTCACTCACTCCCGGGTATTTGTTATTCTATATATAAACCCCCCGAACCCCTCGATTAGATTCCAGTCTGTAACTCACTCCCGGGTATCTGTTATTCTATATATAAACCCCCCCGAACCCCTCGATTAGATTCCAGTCTGTAACTCACTCCCGGGTATCTGTTATTCTATATATAAACCCCCCGAACCCCTCGATTAGATTCCAGTCTGTAACTCACTCCCGGGTATCTGTTATTCTATATATAAACCCCCCCGAACCCCTCGATTAGATTCCAGTCTGTAACTCACTCCCGGGTATCTGTTATTCTATATATAAACCTCCCGAACCCCTCGATTAGATTCCAGTCTGTAACTCACTCCCGGGTATCTGTTATTCTATATATAAACCCCCCGAACCCCTCGATTAGGTTCCAGTCTGGAACTCACTCCCGGGTATCTGTTATTCTTTATAAACCCCCACGAACCCCTCGATTAGATTCCAGTCTGTAACTCACTCCTGGGTATCTGTTATTCTATATATAAACCCCCCGAACCCCTCGATTAGATTCCAGCCTGGATCTCACTCCCAGGTATCTGTTATTCTGTATATAAACCCCCCGAACCCCTCGATTAGATTCCAGTCTGGAACTCACTCCCGGGTATCTGTTATTTTATATATAAACCCCCCGAACCCCTCGATTAGCTTCCAGTCTGTAACTCACTCCCGGGTATCTGTTATTCTGTATATAAACCCCCCCGAACCCCTCGATTAGATTCCAGTCTGTAACTCACTCCCGGGTATCTGTTATTCCATATATAAACCCCCCGAACCCCTCAATTCGATTCCAGTCTGTAACTCACTCCCGGGTATCTGTTATTCCATATATCAACCCCCCTGAACCCCTCGATTAGATTCCAGTCTGTAACTCACTCCCGGGTATCTGTTATTCTATATATAAACCCCCCCGAACCCCTCGATTAGATTCCAGTCTGTAACTCAGTCCCGGGTATCTGTTATTCTATATATAAACCCCCCGAACCCCTCGATTAGATTCCAGTCTGTAACTCACTCCCGGGTATCTGTTATTCTATATATAAACCCCCCGAACCCCTCGATTAGATTCCAGTCTGTAACTCACTCCAGGGTATCTGTTATTCTATATGTAAACCCCTCCGAACCCCTCGATTAGATTCCAGTCTGTAACTCACTCCCGGGTATCTGTTATTCTCTTTATAAACCCCCCGAACCCCTCGATTAGATTCCAGTCTGTAACTCACTCCAGGGTATCTGTTATTCTATATATAAACCCCCCGAACCCCTCGATTAGATTCCAGTCTGCAACTCACTCCCGGATATCTGTTATTCTATATATAAACCCCCCGAACCCCTCGATTAGATTCCAGTCTGGAACTCACTCCCGGGTATCTGTTATTCTATATATAAACCCCCCGAACCCCTCGATTAGATTCCAGTCTGTAACTCACTCCCGGGTATCTGTTATTCTATATATAAACCACCCGAACCCCTCGATTAGATTCCAGTCTGTAACTCACTGCAGGGTATCTGTTATTCTATATATAAACCCCCCGAACCCCACGATTAGATTCCAGTCTGTAACTCACTCCCGGGTATCTGTTATTCTATATACAAACCCCCCCGAACCCCTCGATTAGATTCCAGTCTGTAACTCACTCCCGGGTATCTGTTATTCTATATATAAATCCCCCGAACACCACGATTAGATTCCAGTCTGTAACTCACTCCCGGGTATCTGTTATTCTATATATAAACCCCCCGAACCCCTCGATTAGATTCCAGTCTGTAACTCACTCCCGGGTATCTGTTATTCTATATATAAACACCCCCGAACCCCTCGATTAGATTCCAGTCTGTAACTCACTCCCGGGTATCTGTTATTCTATATATAAACCCCCCCGAACCCCTCGATTAGATTCCAGTCTGTAACTCACTCCCGGGTATCTGTTATTTTATATATAAACCCCCCCGAACCCCTCGATTAGATTCCAGTCTGTAACTCACTCCCTGGTATCTGTTATTCCATATATAAGCCCCCCGAACCCCTCGATTAGATTCCAGTCTATCTCACTCCCTGGTATCTGTTATTCTCGATATAAACCCCCCGAACCCCTCGATTAGATTCCAGTCTGCAACTCACTCCCGGGAATCTGTTATTCTATATATAAACCCCCCGAACCCCTCGATTAAATTCCAGTCTGTAACTCACTCCCGGGTATCTGTTATTCTACATATGAACCCCCCGAACCCCTCGATGATATTCCAGTCTGGAACTCACTCCCGGGTATCTGTTATTCTATATATAAACCCCCCCGAACCCCTCGATTAGATTCCAGTCTGTAACTCACTCCCGGGTATCTGTTATTCTATATATAAACCCCCCGAACCCCTCGATTAGATTCCAGTCTGTAACTCACTCCCGGGTATCTGTTATTCTATGTATAAACCACCCCGAACCCCTCGATTAGATTCCAGTCTGTAACTCACTCCCGGGTATCTGTTATTCGATATATAAACCCACCGAACCCCTCGATTAGATTCCAGTCTGTAACTCACTCCCGGGTATCTGTTATTCTATATATAAACCCCCCGAACCCCTCGATTAGATTCCAGTCTGTAACTCACTCCCGGGTATCTGTTATTCGATATATAAACCCACCGAACCCCTCGATTAGATTCCAGTCTGTAACTCACTCCCGGGTATCTGTTATTCTATATATAAACCCCCCGAACCCCCCGATTAGATTCCAGTCTGTAACTCACTCCCGGGTATCTGTTATTCTATATATAAACCCCCCGAACCCCTCGATTAGATTCCAGTCTGTAACTCACTCCCGGGTATCTGTTATTCTATATATAAACCCCCCCGAACCCCTCGATTAGATTCCAGTCTGTAACTCACTCCTGGGAATCTGATATTCTATAGAAAACCCCCCCGAACCCCTCGATTAGATTCCAGTCTGTAACTCACTCCCCGGGTATCTGTTATTCTATATATAAACCCCCCGAACCCCTCGATTAGATTCCAGTTTGTAACTCACTCCCGGGTATCTGTTATTCTATATATAAACCCCCCCGAACCCCTCGATTAGATTCCAGTCTGTAACTCACTCCCGGGTATCTGTTATACTATATATAAACCCCCCGAACCATTCGATTAGATTCCAGTCTGTAACTCACTCCCGGGTATCTGTTATTCTATATATAAACCCCCCGAACCCCACGATTAGATTCCAGTCTGTAATTCACTCCCGGGTATCTGTTATTCTATATATAAACCCCCCGAACCCCTCGATTAGATTCCAGTCTGTAACTCACTCCCGGGTATCTGTTATTCTATATATAATCCCCCCGAAACCCTCGATTAGATTCCAGTCTGTAACTCACTCCTGGGTATCTGTTATTCGATATATAAACCACCCGAACCCCTCGATTAGATTCCAGTCTGTAACTCACTCCCGGGTATCTGTTATTCTACATATAAACCCCCCGAACCCCTCGATTAGATTCCAGTCTGTAACTCACTCCCGGGTATCTGTTATTCTATATATAAACCCCCCGAACCCCTCGATTAGATTCCAGTCTGTAACTCACTCCCGGGTATCTGTTATTCTATATATAAACCCCCCGAACCCCTCGATTAGATTCCAGTCTGTAACTCACTCCAGGGTATCTGTTATTCTATATGTAAACCCCTCCGAACCCCTCGATTAGATTCCAGTCTGTAACTCACTCCCGGGTATCTGTTATTCTCTTTATAAACCCCCCGAACCCCTCGATTAGATTCCAGTCTGTAACTCACTCCCGGGTATTTGTTATTCTATATATAAACCCCCCGAACCCCTCGATTAGATTCCAGTCTGTAACTCACTCCCGGGTATCTGTTATTCTATATATAAAGCCCCCCGAACCCCTCGATTCGATTCCAGTCTGTAACTCACTCCCGGGTATCTGTTATTCTTTATATAAACCCCCCGAACCCCTCGATTAGATTCCAGTCTGCAACTCACTCCCGGATATCTGTTATTCTATATATAAACCCCCCGAACCCCTCGATTAGATTCCAGTCTGGAACTCACTCCCGGGTATCTGTTATTCTATATATAAACCCCCCGAACCCCTCGATTAGATTCCAGTCTGTAACTCACTCCCGGGTATCTGTTATTCTATATATAAACCACCCGAACCCCTCGATTAGATTCCAGTCTGTAACTCACTGCAGGGTATCTGTTATTCTATATATAAACCCCCCGAACCCCTCGATTAAATTCCAGTCTGCAACTCACTCCCGGGTATCTGTTATTCTATATATAAACCCTCCCGAACCCCTCGATTAGATTCCAGTCTGTAACTCACTCCCGGGTATCTGTTATTTTATATATAAACCCCCCCGAACCCCTCGATTAGATTCCAGTCTGTAACTCACTCCCTGGTATCTGTTATTCTATATATAAGCCCCCCGAACCCCTCGATTAGATTCCAGTCTATCTCACTCCCTGGTATCTGTTATTCTCGATATAAACCCACCGAACCCCTCGATTAGATTCCAGTCTGGAACTCACTCCCGGGTATCTGTTATTCTATATATAAACCCCCCCGAACCCCTCGATTAGATTCCAGTCTGTAACTCACTCCCGGGTATCTGTTATTCTATATATAAACCCCCCGCACCCCTCGAATAGATTCCAGTCTGTAACTCACTCCCGGGTATCTGTTATTCGATATATAAACCCACCGAACCCCTCGATTAGATTCCAGTCTGTAACTCACTCCCGGGTATCTGTTATTCTATATATAAACCCCCCGAACCCCTCGATTAGATTCCAGTCTGTAACTCACTCCCGGGTATCTGTTATTCGATATATAAACCCACCGAACCCCTCGATTAGATTCCAGTCTGTAACTCACTCCCGGGTATCTGTTATTCTATATATAAACCCCCCGAACCCCCCGATTAGATTCCAGTCTGTAACTCACTCCCGGGTATCTGTTATTCTATATATAAACCCCCCGAACGCCTCGATTAGATTCCAGTCTGTAACTCACTCCCGGGTATCTGTTATTCTATATATAAACCCCCCCGAACCCCTCGATTAGATTCCAGTCTGTAACTCACTCCTGGGAATCTGATATTCTATAGAAAACCCCCCCGAACCCCTCGATTAGATTGCAGTCTTTAACTCACTCCCGGGTATCTGTTATACTATATATAAACCCCCCGAACCACTCGATTAGATTCCAGTCTGTAACTCACTCCCGGGTATCTGTTATTCCATATATAAACCCCCCGAACCCCACGATTAGATTCCAGTCTGTAATTCACTCCCGGGTATCTGTTATTCTATATATAATCCCCCCGAAACCCTCGATTAGATTCCAGTCTGTAACTCACTCCTGGGTATCTGTTATTCGATATATAAACCACCCGAACCCCTCGATTAGATTCCAGTCTGTAACTCACTCCCGGGTATCTGTTATTCTACATATAAACCCCCCGAACCCCTCGATTAGATTCCAGTCTGTAACTCACCCCCGGGTATCTGTTATTCTATATATAAACCCCCCGAACCCCTCGATTAGATTCCAGCCTGGAACTCACTTCCGGGTATCTGTTATTCTACATATAAACCCCCCGAACCCCTCGATTAGATTCCAGTCTGTAACTCACTCCCGGGTATCTGTTATTCTATATATAAACCCCCCGAACCCCTCGATTAGATTCCAGTCTGTAACTCACTCCCGGGTATCTGTTATTCTATATATAAACCCCCCGAACCCCTCGATTAGATTCCAGTCTGTAACTCACTCCCGGGTATCTGTTATTCTATATATAAACCCCCCGAACCCCTCGATTAGATTCCAGTCTGTAACTCACTCCCGGGTATCTGTTATTCTATATATAAACCCCCCCGAACCCCTCGATTAGATTCCAGTCTGTAACTCACTCCCGGGTATCTGTTATTCTATATATAAACCCCCCGAACCCCTCGATTAGATTCCAGTCTGTAACTCACTCCCGGGTATCTGTTATTCTATATATAAACCCCCGAACCCCTCGATTAGATTCCAGTCTGTAACTCACTCCCGGGTATCTGTTATTCTATATATAAACCCCCCGAACCCCTCGATTAGATTCCAGTCAGTTACTCACTCCCGGGTATCTGTTATTCTATATATAAACCCCCCCGAACCCCTCGATTAGATTCCAGTCTGTAACCGACTCCAGGGTATCTGTTATTCTATATCTAAACCCCCCGAACCCCTCGATTAGATTCCAGTCTATAACTCACTCCCAGGTGTCTGTTATTCTATATATAAACCCCCCGAACCCCTCGATTAGATTCCAGTCTGTAACTCACTCCCGGGTATCTGTTATTCTATATCTAAACCCCCCGAACCCCTCGATTAGATTCCAGTCTGTAACTCACTCCCGGGTATCTGTTATTCTATATATAAACCCCCCCGAACCTCTCGATTAGATTCCAGTCTGGAACTCACTCCCGGGTATCTGTTATTCTTTATAAACCCCCACGAACCCCTCGATTAGATTCCAGTCTGTAACTCACTCCTGGGTATCTGTTATTCTATATATAAACCCCCCGAACCCCTCGATTAGATTCCAGTCTGTAACTCACTCCCGGGTATCTGTTATTCTGTATATAAACCCCCCGAACCCCTCGATTAGCTTCCAGTCTGTAACGCACTCCCGGGTATCTGTTATTCTATATATAAACCCCCCCGAACCCCTCGATTAGATTCCAGTCTGTAACTCACTCCCGGGTATCTGTTATTCCATATATAAACCCCCCGAACCCCTCGATTCGATTCCAGTCTGTAACTCACTCCCGGGTATCTGTTATTCCATATATCACCCCCCCTGAACCCCTCGATTAGATTCCAGTCTGTAACTCACTCCCGGGTATCTGTTATTCTATATATAAACCCCCCCGAACCCCTCGATTAGATTCCAGTCTGTAACTCAGTCCCGGGTATCTGTTATTCTATATATAAACCCCCCGAACCCCTCGATTAGATTCCAGTCTGTAACTCACTCCCGGGTATCTGTTATTCTATATATAAACCCCCCGAACCCCTCGATTAGATTCCAGTCTGTAACTCACTCCCGGGTATCTGTTATTCTCTTTATAAACCCCCCGAACCCCTCGATTAGATTCCAGTCTGTAACTCACTCCCGGGTATTTGTTATTCTATATATAAACCCCCCGAACCCCTCGATTAGATTCCAGTCTGTAACTCACTCCCGGGTATCTGTTATTCTATATATAAAGCCCCCCGAACCCCTCGATTCGATTCCAGTCTGTAACTCACTCCCGGGTATCTGTTATTCTTTATATAAACCCCCCGAACCCCTCGATTAGATTCCAGTCTGCAACTCACTCCCGGATATCTGTTATTCTGTATATAAACCCCCCGAACCCCTCGATTAGATTCCAGTCTGGAACTCACTCCCGGGTATCTGTTATTCTATATATAAACCCCCCGAACCCCTCGATTAGATTCCAGTCTGTAACTCACTCCCGGGTATCTGTTATTCTATATATAAACCCCCCCGAACCCCTCGATTAGATTCCAGTCTGTAACTCACTCCCGGATATCTGTTATTCAAGATATAAACCCCCGAACCCCTCGATTAGATTCTAGTCTGCAACTCACTCCCGGGTATCTGTTATTCTATATATAAACCCCCCGAACCCCTCGATTAGATTCCAGCCTGGAACTCACTCCCGGGTATCTGTTATTCTATATATAAACCCCCCCGAACCCCTCGATTAGATTCCAGTCTGTAACTCACTCCCGGGTATCTGTTATTCTATATATAAACCCCCCGAACCCCTTGATTAGATTCCAGTCTGTAACTCACTCCCGGGTATCTGTTAATCTATATATAAACCCCCCCGAACCCCTCGATTAGATTCCAGTCTGTAACTCACTCCCGGGTATCTGTTATTCTGTATATTAACCCCCCCGAACCCCTCGATTAGATTCCAGTCTGTAACTCACTCCCGGGTATCTGTTATTCTATATATAAACCCCCGAACCCCTCGATTAGATTCCAGTCTGCAACTCACTCCCGGGTATCTGTTATTCTATATATAAACCCCCCGAACCCCTCGATTAGATTCCAGTCTGCAACTCACTCCCGGGTATCTGTTATTCTATATATAAACCCCCCAAACCCCTCGATTAGATTCCAGTCTGCAACTCACTCCCGGGTATCTGTTATTCTATATATAAACCCCCCGAACCCCTCGATTCGATTCCAGTCTGCAACTCACTCCCGGGTATCTGTTATTCTATATATAAACCCTCCGAACCCATCGATTAGATTCCAGTCTGTAACTCACTCCCGGGTATCTGTTATTCTATATATAAACCCCCCGAACCCCTCGATTAGATTCCAGTCTGTAACTCACTCCCGGGTATCTGTTATTCCATATATAAACCCCCCTGAACCCCTCGATTAGATTCCAGTCTGTAACTCACTCCCGGGTATCTGTTATTCTATATATAAACCCCCCGAACCCCTCGATTAGATTCCAGTCTGTAACTCACTCCCGGGTATCTGTTATTCTATATATAAACCCCCCGAACCCCTCGATTAGATTCCAGTCTGTAACTCACTCCCGGGTATCTGTTATTCTATATATAAACCCCCCGAACCCCTCGATTAGATTCCAGTCTGTAACTCACTCACGGGTATCTGTTATTCTATATATAAACCCCCCGAACCCCTCGATTAGATTCCAGTCTGTAACTCACTCCCGGGTATCTGTTATTCTATATATAAACCCCCCCGAACCCCTCGATTAGATTCCAGTCTGTAACTCACTCCCGGGTAGCTGTTATTCCATATATAAACCCCCCGAACCCCTAGATTAGATTCCAGTCTGTAACTCACTCCCGGGTATCTGTTATTCTATATATAAACCCCCCGAACCCCTCGATTAGATTCCAGTCTGTAACTCACTCCCGGGTATCTGTTATTCTATATATAAACCCCCCGAACCCCTCGATTAGATTCCAGTCTGTAACTCACTCCCGGGTATCTGTTATTCTATATATAAACCCTCCGAACCCCTCGATTAGATTCCAGTCTGTAACTCACTCCCGGGTATCTGTTATTCTATATATAAACCCCCCGAACCCCTCGATTAGATTCCAGTCTGTAACTCACTCCCGGGTATCTGTTATTCTATATATAAACCCCCCTGAACCCCTCGATTAGATTCCAGTCTGTAACTCACTCCCGGGTATCTGTTATTCTATATATAAACCCCCCCGAACCCCTCGATTAGATTCCAGTCTGTAACTCACTCCCGGGTATCTGTTATTCTATATATAAACCCCCCGAACCCCTCGATTAGATTCCAGCCTGGAACTCACTCCAGGTTATCTGTTATTCTATATATAAACCCCTCCGAACCCCTCGATTAGATTCCAGTCTGTAACTCACTCCCGGGTATCTGTTATTCTATATATAAACCCCCCCGAACCCCTCGATTCGTTTCCAGTCTGGAACTCACTCCGGGTATCTGTTATTCTATGTATAAACCCCCCCGAACCCCTCGATTAGATTCCAGTCTGTAACTCACTCCCGGGTATCTGTTATTCTATATATAAACCCCCCGAACCCCTCGATTAGATTCCAGTCTGTAACTCACTCCCGGGTATCTGTTATTCTATATATAAACCCCCCGAACCCCTCGATTAGATTCCAGTCTGTAACTCACTCCCGGGTATCTGTTATTCTATATATAAACCCCCCGAACCCCTCGATTAGATTCCAGTCTGTAACTCACTCACGGGTATCTGTTATTCTATATATAAACCCCCCGAACCCCTCGATTAGATTCCAGTCTGTAACTCACTCCCGGGTATCTGTTATTCTATATATAAACCCCCCGAACCCCTCGATTAGCTTCCAGTCTGTAACTCACTCCCGGGTATCTGTTATTCTATATATAAACCCCCCGAACCCCTCGATTAGCTTCCAGTCTGTAACTCACTCCCGGGTATCTGTTATTCTATATATAAACCCCCCGAACCCCTCGATTAGATTCCAGTCTGTAACTCACTCCCGGGTATCTGTTATTCTATATATAAACCCCCCGAACCCCTCGATTAGATTCCAGTCTGTAACTCACTCACGGGTATCTGTTATTCTATATATAAACCCCCCGAACCCCTCGATTAGATTCCAGTCTGTAACTCACTCCCGGGTATCTGTTATTCTATATATAAACCCCCCCGAACCCCTCGATTAGATTCCAGTCTGTAACTCACTCCCGGGTAGCTGTTATTCCATATATAAACCCCCCGAACCCCTCGATTAGATTCCAGTCTGTAACTCACTCCCGGGTATCTGTTATTCTATATATAAACCCCCCGAACCCCTCGATTAGATTCCAGTCTGTAACTCACTCCCGGGTATCTGTTATTCTATATATAAACCCCCCGAACCCCTCGATTAGATTCCAGTCTGTAACTCACTCCCGGGTATCTGTTATTCTATATATAAACCCCCCGAACCCCTCGATTAGATTCCAGTCTGTAAATCACTCCCGGGTATCTGTTATTCTATATATAAACCCCCCCGAACCCCTCGATTAGATTCCAGTCTGTAACTCACTCCCGGGTATCTGTTATTCTATATATAAACCCCCCGAACCCCTCGATTAGATTCCAGTCTGTAACTCACTCCCGGGTATCTGTTATTCAATATATAAATCCCCCCGAACCCCTCGATTAGATTCCAGTCTGTAACTCACTCCCGGGTATCTGTTATTCTATATATAAACCCCCCGAACCCCTCGATTAGATTCCAGTCTGTAACTCACTCCCGGGTATCTGTTATTCTATATATAAACCCCCCCGAACCCCTCGATTCGATTCCAGTCTGTAACTCACTCCCGGGTATCTGTTATTCTATATATAAACCCCCCCGAACCCCTCGATTAGATTCCAGTCTGTAATTCACTCCCGGGTATCTGTTATTCTATATATAAACCCCCCGAACCCCTCGATTAGATTCCAGTCTGTAACTCACCCCCGGGTATCTGTTATTCTATATATAAAGCCCCCCGAAACCCTCGATTAGATTCCAGTCCGTAACTCACTCCCGGGTATCTGTTATTCTATATATAAACCCCCCGAACCCCTCGATTAGATTCCAGTCTGTAACTCCCTTTCTGTTCTTCGTGTGATGCATCACACGGTGGACTAGCCGGCCATCCCCAACCGTTTGGTGACAGAGACCCAGTTCGCCAGAGGGCTCCCGAATCGCGACAGGAGACAGACCAGAGCCCATTGGCAGACAGGCAGACAGAAAGCCAGACAGTCAGACGCCTCTCTCTCTCTATCCTGCTTTTATTGACCCGAAAACAAATCTTTTTGCACAAAAACTCGTTCAGTTCACACCCAGTCTGCTTTGACCGTTCGGTGTGACATTATGTGACGCTCCCTCAGCGTGACGTTATGAGACGCTCCCTCAGTGTGACGTTATGAGACGCTCCCTCAGTGTGACATTATGTGACGCTCCCTCAGAGTGACATTATGTGACGCTCCCTCAGTGTGACATTATGTGACGCTCCCTGAGTGTGACGCTATGTGACGCTCCCTCAGCGTGACATTATATGACGCTCCCTCAGTGTGACATTATGTGACGCTCCCTCAGTGTGACGTTATGTGACGCTCCCTCAGTGTGACGTTATATGGCGCTCCCTCATTGTGACGTTATGTGACGCTCCCTCAGTGTGACGTTATGTGACACTCCCTCAGTGTGATGTTATGTGACGCTCCCTCAGTGTGATGTTACGTGACGCTCCCTCAGTTTGACGTTATGTGACGCTCCCTCAGTGTGACTTTATGTGACGCTCCCTCAGTGTGACGTTATGTGACGCTCCCTCAGTGTGACTTTATGTGACGCTCCCTCAGTGTGACGTTATGTGACGCTCCCTCAGTGTGACGTTATGTGACCCTCCCTCAGTGTGACGTTATGTGACCCTCCCTCAGTGTGACGTTATGTGACCCTCCCTCAGTGTGACATTATAAGACGCTCCCTCAGTGTGATGTTATGTGACGCTCCCTCAGTGTGATGTTATGTGACGCTCCCTCAGTGTGACGTTACGTGACGCTCCCTGAGTGTGACATTCTGTGGCGCTCCCTCAGTGTAACATTATGTGACGCTCCCTCAGTGTGATGTTCTGTGACACTCCTTCAGTGTGACATTATGTGACACTCCCTCAGTGTGACATTCTGTGGCGCTCCATCAGTGTAACATTATGTGACGCTCCCTCAGTGTGATGTTTTGTGACGCTCCCTCAAAGTGACATTTTGTGACGCTCCCTCAGTGTGATGTGATGAGACGCTCCCTGAGAATGACGTTATGTGACACTCCCTCAGTGTGACGTTATGTGACGCTCCCTCAGTGTGACTTTATGTGACGCTCTCTCAGTGTGACATTATGTGACACTCCCTCAGTGTGACTTTATGTGACGCTCCCTCAGTGTGACATTGTGTGACGCTCCCTCAGTGTGACTTTATGTGGCGCTCCCTCAGTGTGACGTTATGTGACGCTCCCTCAGTGTGACGTTTTGTGACGCTCCCTCAGTGTGACATTATGTGACGCTCCCTCAGTGTGACATTATGTGACGCTCCCTCAGTGTGACGTTTTGTGATGCTCCCTCAGTGTGACGTTTTGTGACGCTCCCTCAGTGTGACATTATGTGACGCTCCCTCAGTGTGACGTTTTGTGACACTCCCTCAGTGTGACGTTATGTGACGCTCCCTCAGTGTGACTTTATGTGACGCTCTCTCAGTGTGACATTATGTGACACTCCCTCAGTGTGACTTTATGTGACGCTCCCTCAGTGTGACATTATGTGACGCTCCCTCAGTGTGACTTTATGTGGCGCTCCCTCAGTGTGACGTTATGTGACGCTCCCTCAGTGTGACGTTTTGTGACGCTCCCTCAGTGTGACATTATGTGACGCTCCCTCAGTGTGACATTATGTGACGCTCCCTCAGTGTGACGTTTTGTGATGCTCCCTCAGTGTGACGTTTTGTGACGCTCCCTCAGTGTGACTTTATGTGGCGCTCCCTCAGCGTGACATCATGTGACACTCCCTCAGCGTGACGTTATGTGACGCTCCCTCAGCGTGACGTTATGTGACGCTCCCTCAGTGTGACGTTATGTGACGCTCCCTCAGTGTGACGTTATGTGATGCTCCCTCAGTGTGACGTTATGTGACGCTCCCTCAGTGTGACGTTTTGTGACACTCCCTCAGTGTGACATTATGTGACGCTCCCTCAGTGTGACGTTTTGTGACGCTCCCACAGAGTGATGTTATGTGACGCTCCCTCAGCAAGACGTTACGTGACGCTCCCTTCGGGTGACGTGACATGACCTGACGCCGTTCCCGGGAGCGCCTCCTCACCAGGCCCCCTCCCTCACTCCGACTCCTCCCCCTCCAGCGCCAGGGAGCGGCAGCGGGGCTGGCATTCGGGGGCTGGCGCCCCGATTGGCGGCCGCAGCGGGTCGGGGAGGCGGGGCAGGCTCAGCCTGTCCCTGGGGCACGGCAGCTGGCCCCCTCCGAGGGGCGGAGGAGGAGGAGGAGGAGGAGAGTGGGGAAGAGGAGCAGACGGGAGAGAGTCTCCCCGGCGAAAGGCCAGCGGGCGCTGGCAGGGAGCATTCTTGCGCTGTCGGGCGAGGGCGACGGCCTCATCGAAGGAGAGACTCCCGCTGCTCCGCCAGGCGGCACACCGGACGGCGGGGGGAGGGGGAGCGGAGGCCTCGGGGGGGTCGGCAGACGGCCGGAGGTCGCCGGCCTGCGGCTCCACGAACTCGTGCCTCCTCTTCACCTTCAGGGCCGGGGGGAGTTTGGCGTAATGGGGCTTGGGGGGCACGACGGGCAGGGCCTTCACCTGTTGGACCCTCACCACCGAGGACTCCAGCCTCATGGGCGCGGGCGCGGGGACCCCAGGATGCTCCTCCAGTCCCGCGAAGCCCCCCCCAGTCGAGCGGCCAACGGCCCCCAGCTCCGTCCTCGCCCCGCCGGCTTCCTCCTGCTCCGTGATGCCCCCGTCGGTCGAGCGGTTGCGGCTCCCGGCCACCGCGCACTGCCCGCCGCATTCCTCCCGCTCCGCGAAGCCCCCGTCGGTCGAGCAGCCGTCATCGCCGGGCTCCGCGCTCCCCCCGTCAGGCTCACCCTGCTCTGAGAAGCACCCATTGGTCGAGCAGCCGGCATTATCGGGCTGCGGGCACCCTTCGCCAGGCTTCTCCCGGTCCGTGAAGCCGCGCCCAGTTGAGCAGCTGGCATTCACGGACTCCGTGCTACTCTCACTGGGCTGCACGCTCTCCGAGACGCCCCCCTCAGTCGAGCGGTCGGGGTTCTCGGAATCAGTGCTCCCAGCGACGTGTTCCTCCTGCTTGGCGAAGCCCCCCTCAGTCGAGCAGTCAGTGTTCCCCGGCTCTGTGCTCCCTTGGACAAGATCCTGCTGCTTTGCGAAGCCCCCCTCGGTCGAGCAACCGTCGTTTGCGAGCTCCCTGCTGCACTTGCCGGCCTCCTCCTCCAACGCGAAGCCCCATAAGGTCGAGCAGCCATCGTGCCCAGCCTCCACGCTCCACTCCACCAGCCCGGGCAGGCTCTGGGGATGGTGGTCGGGGAGCATCGGCTCAGTTTCTTGCGCGGGGATCGTCCCTGTCCCTCCCGATTGCGGGCGGTCGGGTGGGGGACATTGGTGAGGCACCTCGGGCGGAGTGTCGGGTTCCTCCTGGCTCCAGATCTCCTCGAGGGGGGGCTCGACGGAGAATTCCTCGTAATGGACCTGGGGAGAGAGGGAGGAGACAGGTCAACGGGGCCATGGACAAGTCTTCAGACCCGGGAGACATCTCAACACCAACCTCCCCAGTCCCTCAATCCCTCACCTACCCACCTTCTCCCCAATCCCTCAATCCCACACCTACCCACCTTCTCCCCAATCCCTCAATCCCACACCTACCCACCTTCTCCCCAATCCCTCAATCCCTCACCTACCCACCTTCTCCTCAATCCCTCAATCCCTCACCTACCCACCTTCTCCCCAATCCCTCAATCCCTCACCTCCCCACCTTCTCCCTAATCTCTCAATCCCACACCTACCCACCTTCTCCCCAATCCCTCAATACCTCACCTACCCACCTTCTCCCCAATCCCTCAATCCCTCACCTACCCACCTTCTCCCCAATCCCTCAATCCCTCAACTACCCACCTTCTCCCCAATCCCTCAATCCCTCACCCACCTTCACCCCAATCCCTCAATCCCTCAACTACCCACCTTCTCCCCAGTCCCTCAATTCCTCAACTACCCACCTTCTCCCCAATCCCTCAATCCCACACTGACCCACCTTCTCCCCAATCCCTCAATCCCTCACCCACCTTCACCCCAATCCCTCAATCCCTCAACTACCCAGCTTCTCCCCAGTCCCTCAATTCCTCAACTACCCACCTTCTCCCCAATCCCTCAATCCCTCACCTACCCACCTTCTACCCAATCCCTCTATCCCTCACCTACCCACCTTCTCCCCAATCCCTCAATCCCTCACCTACCCACCTTCTCCCCAATCCCTCAATCCCTCACCTACCCACCTTCTCCCCAATCCCTCAATCCCTCACCTACCCACCTTCTCCCCAATCCCTCAATCCCTCACCCACCTTCACCCCAATCCCTCAATCCCTCAACTACCCACCTTCTCCCCAGTCCCTCAATTCCTCAACTACCCACCTTCTCCCCAATCCCTCAATCCCACACCTACCCACCTTCTCCCCAATCCCTCAATCCCACACCTACCCACCTTCTCCCCAATCCCTCAATCCCACACCTACCCACCTTCTCCCCAATCCCTCAATCCCACACCTACCCACCTTCTCCCCAATCCCTCAATCCCACACCTACCCACCTTCTCCCCAATCCCTCAATCCCACACCGACCCACCTTCTCCCCAATCCCTCAATCCCACACCTACCCACCTTCTACCCAATCCCTCAATCCCACACCTACCCACCTTCTCCCCAATCCCTCAATCCCACACCTACCCACCTTCTCCACAATCCCTCAATCCCACACCGACCCACCTTCTCCCCAATCCTTCAATCCCACACCAACCCACCTTCTCCCCAATCCCTCAATCCCACACCGACCCTCCTTCTCCCCAATCCCTCAATCCCACACCTACCCACCTTCTCCCCAATCATTCAATCCCACACCTACCCACCTTCTCCCCAATCGCTCAATCCCACACCTACCCACCTTCTCCCCAATCCCTCAATCCCACACCTACCCACCTTCTCCCCAATCCCTCAATCACACACCGACCCACCTTCTCCCCAATCCTTCAATCCCACACCGACCCACCTTCTCCCCAATCCCTCAATCCCACACCTACCCTCCTTCTCCCCAATCCCTCAATCCCACACCGACCCACCTTCTCCCCAATCCCTCAATCGCACACCGACCCACCTTCTCCCCAATCCCTCAATCCCACACCTACCCACCTTCTCCCCAATCCTTCAATCCCACACCAACCCACCTTCTCCCCAATCCCTCAATCCCACACCGACCCACCTTCTCCCCAATCCCTCAATCCCTCACCGACCCACCTTCTCCCCAATCCCTCAATCCCACACCTACCCACCTTCTCCCCAATCCCTCAATCCCACACCTACCTACCTTCTCCCCAATCCCTCAATCCCACACCGACCCACCTTCTCCCCAATCCCTCAATCCCACACCTACCCACCTTCTCCCCAATCCCTCAATCCCACACCGACCCACCTTCTCCCCAATCCCTCAATCCCACACCTGCCCACCTTCTCCCCAATCCCTCAATCCCACACCTACCCACCTTCTCCCCAATCCCTCAATCCCACACCGACCCACCTTCTCCCCAATCCCTCAATCCCTCACCGACCCACCTTCTCCCCAATCCCTCAATCCCACACCGACCCACCTTCTCCCCAATCCCTCAATCCCACACCTACCCACCATCTCCCCAATCCCTCAATCCCACACACACCCACCATCTCCTCAATCCCTCAATCCCAAACCTACCCACCATCTCCCCAATCCTTCAATTCCTCACCTACCCACCTTCTCCCCAATCCCTCAATCCCTCACCTACCCACCTTCTCCCCAATCCCTCAATCCCTCACCTACCCACCTTCTCCCCAATCCCTCAATCCCTCACCGACCCACCATCTCCCCAATCCTTCAATCCCTCACCTACCCACCATCTCCACAATCCCTCAATCCCACACACACCCACCATCTCCTCAATCCCTCAATCCCAAACCTACCCACCATCTCCCCAATCCTTCAATCCCTCATCTACCCACCTTCTCCCCAATCCCTCAATCCCTCACCTACCCACCTTCTCCCCAATCCCTCAATCCCTCACCTACCCACCTTCTCCCCAATCCCTCAATCCCTCACCTACCCACCTTCTCCCCAATCCCTCAATCCCTCACCTACCCACCTTCTCCCCAATCCATCAATCCCACACCTACCCACCTTCTCCCCAATCCCTCAATCCCACCTTATCCCCAATCCTTCAATCCCTCACCTACCCACCTTCTCCCCAATCCCTCAATCCCACACACACCCACCTTCTCCCCAATCCCTCAATCCCACACCTACCCCCCTTCTCCCCAATCCCTCAATCCCACACCTACCCACCTTCTCCCCAATCCCTCAATCCCACACCTACCCACCTTCTCCCCAATCCCTCAATCCCACACCTACCCACCTTCTCCCCAATCCCTCAATCCCTCACCGACCCACCTTCTCCCCAATCCCTCAATCCCACACCTAACCACCATCTCCCCAATCCTTCAATCCCTCACCTACCCACCTTCTCCCCAATCCCTCAATCCCTCACACACCCACCTTCTCCCCAGTCCCTCAATCCCACACCTACCCACCTTCTCCCCAATCCCTCAATCCCACACCGACCCACCTTCTCCCCAATCCCTCAATCCCACACCTACCCACCTTCTCCCCAATCCCTCAATCCCTCACCTACCCACCTTCTCCCCAATCCCTCAATCCCTCACCTATCCACCTTCTCCCCAATCCCTCAATCCCTCAACTACCCACCTTCTCCCCAATCCCTCAATCCCTCACCTACCCACCTAATCCCCAATCCCTCAATCCCTCACCTATCCACCTTCTCCCCAATCCCTCAATCCCTCAACTACCCACCTTCTCCCCAATCCCTCAATCCCTCACCTATCCACCTTCTCCCCAATCCCTCAATCCCTCAACTACCCACCTTCTCCCCAATCCCTCAATCCCTCACCTACCCACCTTCTCCACAATCCCTCAATCCCACACCGACCCACCTTCACCCCAATCCCTCAATCCATCACCTACCCACCTTCTCCCCAATCCCTGAATCCCACACCTACCCACCTTCTCCCCAATCCCTCAATCCCACACCTACCCACCTTCTCCCCAATCCCTCAATCCCTCACTTACCCACCTTCTCCCCAATCCCTCAATCCCTCACTTACCCACCTTCTCCCCAATCCCTCAATCCCACACCTACCCACCTTCTCCCCAGTCCCTCAATCCCACACCTACCCACCTTCTCCCCAAACCCTCAATCCCACACCGACCCACCTTCTCCCCAATCCCTCAATCTCACACCTACCCACCTTCTCCCCAATCCCTCAATCCCACACCTACCCACCTTCTCCCCAATCCCTCAATCTCACACCAACCCACCTTCTCCCCAATCCCTCAATCCCACACCTACCCACCTTCTCCCCAATCCCTCAATCCCACACCTACCCACCTTCTCCCCAATCCCTCAATCCCACACCTACCCACCTTCTCCCCAATCCCTCAATCTCACACCAACCCAACTTCTCCCCAATCCCTCTATCCCACACCTCCCCACCTTCTCCCCAATCCCTCAATCCCAGACCTACCCACCTTCTCCCCAATCCCTCAATCTCACAACAACCCACCTTCTCCCCAATCCCTCAATCCCACACCTCCCCACCTTCTCCCCAATCCCTCAATCTCAGACCTACCCACCTTCTCCCCAATCCCTCAATCCCTCACCTCCCCACCTTCTCCCCAATCCCTCAATCACACACCTACCCACCTTCTCCCCAATCCTTCAATCTCACAACAACCCACCTTCTCCCCAATCCCTCAATCCCACACCTCCCCACCTTCTCCCCAATCCCTCAATCTCACACCTACCCACCTTCTCCCCAATCCCTCAATCCCTCACCGACCCACCTTCTCCCCAATCCCTCAATCCCTCAATTACCCACCTTCTCCCCAATCCCTCAATCCCTCACCTACCCACCTTCTCCCCAATCCCTCAATCCCACACCGACCCACCTTCTCCCCAATCCCTCAATCCCACACCTACCCACCTTCTTCCCAATCCCTCAATCCCACACCTACCCACCTTCTCCACAATCCCTCAATACCACACCCACCCACCTTCTCCCCAATCCCTCAATCTCACACCAACCCACCATCTCCCCAATCCCTCAATCCCACACCTACCCACCTTCTCCCCAATCCCTCAATCCCACACCTACCCACCTTCTCCCCAATCCCTCAATCTCACACCAACCCACCATCTCCCCAATCCCTCAATCCCACACCTACCCACCTTCTCCAAAATCCCTCAATCCCACACCCACCCACCTTCTCCCCAATCCCTCAATCTCACACCAACCCACCATCTCCCCAATCCATCAATCCCACACCTAACCACCTTCTCCCCAATCACTCAATCCCACACCTACCCACCTTCTCCTCAATCCCTCAATCCCACACCGACCCACCTTCTCCCCAATCCCTCAATCCCACACCTACCCACCTTCTCCTCAATCCCTCAATCCCACACCTACCCACCTTCTCCCCAATCCCTCAATCCCACACCTACCCACCTTCTCCTCAATCCCTCAATCCCACACCGACCCACCTTCTCCCCAATCCCTCAATCCCACCTTTTCCCCAATCCCTCTATCCCACACTGACCCACCTTCTCCCCAATCCCTCAATCCCACACCAACCCACCTTCTCCCCAATCACTCAATCCAACACCTACCCACCTTCTCCCCAATCCCTCAATCACACACCTACCCACCTTCTCCCCAATCCCTCAATCCCACCTTTTCCCCAATCCCTCTATCCCACACTGACCCACCTTCTCCCCAATCCCTCAATCCCACACCTACCCACCTTCTCCCCAATCACTCAATCCCACACCTACCCACCTTCTCCCCAATCCCTCAATGCTACACCTACCCACCTTCTCGCCAATCCCTCAATCCCACACCAACCCACCTTCTCCCAAATCCCTCAATCCCACACCTACCCACCTTCTCCCCAATCCCTCAATCCCACACCTACCCACCTTCTCCCCATTCCCTCAATCCCACACCTATCCACCTTCTCCCCAATCCCTCAATCCCACACCTACCCACCTTCTCCCAAATCCCTCAATCCCGCACCGACCCACCTTCTCCCCAATCCCTCAATCCCACACCTACCCACCTTCTCCCCAATCCCTCAATCCCTCACCCACCCACCTTCTCCCCAATCCCTCAATCCCACGCCTACCCACCTTCTCCCCAATCCCTCAATCCCACACCTACCCACCTTCTCCCCAATCCCTCAATCCCACACCTACCCACCTTCTCCCCAATCCCTCAATCTCACACCAACCCACCTTCTCCCCAATACCTCCATCCCACACCTACCCACCTTCTCCCCAATCCCTCAATCCCTCACCGACCCACCTTCTCCCCATCCCTCAATCTCACACCAACCCAACTTCTCTCCAATCCCTCTATCCCACACCTCCCCACCTTCTCCCCAATCCCTCAATCACACACCTACCCACCTTCTCCCCAATCCCTCAATCCCACCTTTTCCCCAATCCATCAATCCCACACCTACCCACCTTCTCCCCAATCCCTCAATCCCACACCTACCCACCTTCTCCCCAATCCCTCAATCCCACACCTACCCACCTTCTCCCCAATCCCTCAATCCCACACCTACCCACCTTCTCCCCAATCCCTCTATCCCACACCTCCCCACCTTCTCCCCAATCCCTCAATCACACACCTACCCACCTTCTCCCCAATCCCTCAATGCCGCACCTACCCACCTTCTCCCCAATCCCTCAATCCCACACCTACCCACCTTCTCCCCATTCCCTCAATCCCACACCGACCCAACTTCTCCCAATCCCTCAATCCCACACCTACCCACCTTCTCCCCAATCCCTCAAACCCACACCTACCCACCTTCTCCCCAATCCCTCAATCCCACCTTCTCCCCAATCCCTCAATCCCTCAATCCCACCTTCTCCCCAATCACTCACTCCCACACCTACCCACCTACTCCTCAATCTCTCAATCCCGCACCTACCCACCTTCTCCCCAATCCCTCAATGCTACACCTACCCAGCTTCTCCCCAATCCCTCAATGCTACACCTACCCACCTTCTCCCCATTCCCTCAAACCCACACCTACCCACCTTCTCCCCAATCCCTCAATCCCTCAATCCCACCTTCTCCTCAATCTCTCAATCCCACACCGACCCACCTTCTCCCCAATCCCTCAATCCCACACCTACCCACCTTCTCCCCAATCCCTCAATCCCTCACCTACCCACCTTTTCCCCAATCCCTCTATCCCACACTGACCCACCTTCTCCCCAATCCCTCAATCCCACACCTACCCACCTTCTCCCCAATCACTCAATCCCACACCTACCCACCTTCTCCCCAATCCCTCAATGCTACACCTACCCACCTTCTCGCCAATCCCTCAATCCCACACCAACCCACCTTCTCCCAAATCCCTCAATCCCACACCTACCCACCTTCTCCCCAATCCCTCAATCCCACACCTACCCACCTTCTCCCCATTCCCTCAATCCCACACCTATCCACCTTCTCCCCAATCCCTCAATCCCACACCTACCCACCTTCTCCCAAATCCCTCAATCCCGCACCGACCCACCTTCTCCCCAATCCCTCAATCCCACACCTACCCACCTTCTCCCCAATCCCTCAATCCCTCACCCACCCACCTTCTCCCCAATCCCTCAATCCCACGCCTACCCACCTTCTCCCCAATCCCTCAATCCCACACCTACCCACCTTCTCCCCAATCCCTCAATCCCACACCTACCCACCTTCTCCCCAATCCCTCAATCTCACACCAACCCACCTTCTCCCCAATACCTCCATCCCACACCTACCCACCTTCTCCCCAATCCCTCAATCCCTCACCGACCCACCTTCTCCCCATCCCTCAATCTCACACCAACCCAACTTCTCTCCAATCCCTCTATCCCACACCTCCCCACCTTCTCCCCAATCCCTCAATCACACACCTACCCACCTTCTCCCCAATCCCTCAATCCCACCTTTTCCCCAATCCATCAATCCCACACCTACCCACCTTCTCCCCAATCCCTCAATCCCACACCTACCCACCTTCTCCCCAATCCCTCAATCCCACACCTACCCACCTTCTCCCCAATCCCTCAATCCCACACCTACCCACCTTCTCCCCAATCCCTCTATCCCACACCTCCCCACCTTCTCCCCAATCCCTCAATCACACACCTACCCACCTTCTCCCCAATCCCTCAATGCCGCACCTACCCACCTTCTCCCCAATCCCTCAATCCCACACCTACCCACCTTCTCCCCATTCCCTCAATCCCACACCGACCCAACTTCTCCCAATCCCTCAATCCCACACCTACCCACCTTCTCCCCAATCCCTCAAACCCACACCTACCCACCTTCTCCCCAATCCCTCAATCCCACCTTCTCCCCAATCCCTCAATCCCTCAATCCCACCTTCTCCCCAATCACTCACTCCCACACCTACCCACCTACTCCTCAATCTCTCAATCCCGCACCTACCCACCTTCTCCCCAATCCCTCAATGCTACACCTACCCAGCTTCTCCCCAATCCCTCAATGCTACACCTACCCACCTTCTCCCCATTCCCTCAAACCCACACCTACCCACCTTCTCCCCAATCCCTCAATCCCTCAATCCCACCTTCTCCTCAATCTCTCAATCCCACACCGACCCACCTTCTCCCCAATCTCTCAATCCCACACACACCCACCATCTCCTCAATCCCTCAATCCCAAACCTACACACCATCTCCCCAGTCCCTCAATCCCACACCTACCCACCTTCTCCCCAATCCCTCAATCCCTCACCTACCCACCTTCTCCCCAATCCCTCAATCACACACCTACCCACCTTCTGCCCAGTCCCTCAATCCCACACCTACCCACCATCTCCCCAATCCCTCAATCCCACACCTACCTACCTTCTCCCCAATCCCTCAATCCCTCACCTACCCACCTTCTCCCCAATCCCTCAATCCCACACCGACCCACCTTCTCCCAAATCCCTCAATCTCACACCAACCCACCTTCTTCCCAATCCCTCAATCCCACACCTACCCACCTTCTCCACAATCCCTCAATCCCACACCCACCCACCTTCTCCCCAATCCCTCAATCTCACACCAACCCACCATCTCCCCAATCCCTCAATCCCACCTTTTCCCCAATCCCTCAATCCCACACTGACGCACCTTCTCCCCAATCCCTCAATCACACACCTACCCACCTTCTCCCCAATCCCTCAATCCCACCTTTTCCCCAATCCCTCAATCCCACACTGACCCACCTTCTCCCCAATCCCTCAATCCCACACCAACCCACCTTCTCCCCAATCACTCAATCCCTCACCTACCCACCTTCTCCCCAATCCCTCAATCCCACACCTACCCACCTTCTCGCCAATCCCTCAATCCCACACCGACCCACCTTCTCCCCAAGCCCTCAATCCCACACCTACCCACCTTCTCCCCAATCCCTCAATCCCTACCCTACCCACCTTCTCCCCAATCCCTCAATCCCACACCTACCCACCTTCTCCCCAATCCCTCAATCCCACACCTACCCACCTTCTCCCCAATCCCTCAATCACACACCTACCCACCTTCTCCCCAATCCCTCAATCCCACAGTGACCCACCTTCTCCCCAATCCCTCAATCCCACACCAACCCACCTTCTCCCCAATCCCACAATCCCACACCTACCCACCTTCTCCCCAATCCCTCAATCACACACCTACCCACCTTCTCCCCAATCCCTCAATGCTACACCTACCCACCTTCTCCCCAATCCCTCAATGCTACACCTACCCACATTCTCCCCAATCCCTCAATCCCACACCTACCCACCTTCTCCCCATTCCCTCAATCCCACACCTACCCACCTTCTCCCCAATCCCTCAATCACACACCTACCCACCTTCTCCCCTATCCCTCAATCTCACACCAACCCACCTTCTCCCCAATCCCTCCATCCCACACCTCCCCACCTTCTCCCCAATCCCTCAATCACACACCGACCCACCTTCTCCCCAATCCCTCAATCTCACACCAACCCACCTTCTCTCCAATCCCTCTATCCCACACCTCCCCACCTTCTCCCCAATCCCTCAATCACACACCTACCCACCTTCTCCCCAATCCCTCAATCCCACCTTTTCCCCAATCCATCAATCCCACACCTACCCACCTTCTCCCCAATCCCTCAATCCCACACCTACCCACCTTCTCCCCAATCCCTCAATCCCACCTTCTCCCCAATCCCTCAATCCCACAACTACCCACCTTCTCCCCATTCCCTCAATCCCACACCTACCCACCTTCTCCCCAATCCCTCAATCCCACACCAACCCACCTTCTCCCCAATCCCTCAATCCCACACCTACCCACCTTCTCCCCAATCCCTCAATCCCACACCCACCCACCTTCTCCCCAATCCCTCAATCTCACACCAACCCACCATCTCCCCAATCCCTCAATCCCACACCTACCCACCTTCTCCCCAATCCCTCAATCCCACACCTACCCACCTTCTCCCCAATCCCTCAATCCCACACCCACCCACATTTTCCCCAATCCCTCAATCTCACACCTCCCCACCTTCTCCCCAATCCCTCAATCACACACCTCCCCACCTTCTCCCCAATCCCTCAATCACACACCTACCCACCTTCTCCCCAATCCCTCAATCCCACCTTTTCCCCAATTCATCAATCCCACACCTACCCACCTTCTCCCCAATCCCTCCATCCCACACCTCCCCACCTTCTCCCCAATCCCTCAATCCCACACCTACCCACCTTCTCCCCAATCCCTCAATCCCATCTTTTCCCCAATCCCTCTATCCCACACCTCCCCACCTTCTCCCCAATCCCTCAATCACACACCTACCCACATTCTCCCCAATCCCTCAATCCCACCTTTTCCCAAATCCCTCAATCCCACACTGACCCACCTTCTCCCCAATCCCTCAATCCCACACCAACCCACCTTCTCCCCAATCACTCAATCCCACACCTACCCACCTTCTCCCCATCCCTCAATGCTACACCTAACCACCTTCTCCCCAATCCCTCAATCCCACACTGACCCACCTTCTCCCCAATCACTCAATCCCACACCTACCCACCTTCTCCCCAATCCCTCAATGCTACACCTACCCACCTTCTCCACAATCCCTCAATACCACACCCACCCACCTTCTCCCCAATCCCTCAATCTCACACCAACCCACCATCTCCCCAATCCCTCAATCCCACACCTACCCACCTTCTCCCCAATCCCTCAATCCCACACCTACCCACCTTCTCCCCAATCCCTCAATCCCACACCTACCCATCTTCTCCCAAATCCCTCAATCCCGCACCGACCCACCTTCTCCCCAATCCCTCAATCCCACACCTACCCACCTTCTCCCCAATCCCTCAATCTCACACCAACCCACCTTCTCCCCAATCCCTCCATCCCACACCTCCCCACCTTCTCCCCAATCCCTCAATCACACACCTACCCACCTTCTCCCCAATCCCTCAATGCTACACCTACCCACCTTCTCTCCAATCCCTCTATCCCACACCTCCCCACCTTCTCCCCAATCCCTCAATCACACACCTACCCACCTTCTCCCCAATCCCTCAATCCCACACCAACCCACCTTCTCTCCAATCCCTCTATCCCACACCTCCCCACCTTCTCCCCAATCCCTCAATCACACACCTACCCACCTTCTCCCCAATCCCTCAATCCCACCTTTTCCCCAATCCATCAATCCCACACCTACCCAGCTTCTCCCCAATCCCTCAATCCCACACCTACCCACCTTCTCCCCAATCCCTCAATCCCACACCTACCCACCTTCTCCCCAATCCCTCAATCCCACCTTCTCCCCAATCCCTCAATCCCACAACTACCCACCTTCTCCCCATTCCCTCAATCCCACACCTACCCACCTTCTCCCCAATCCCTCAATCCCACACCAACCCACCTTCTCCCCAATCCCTCAATCCCACACCTACCCACCTTCTCCCCAATCCCTCAATCCCACACCCACCCACCTTCTCCCCAATCCCTCAATCTCACACCAACCCACCATCTCCCCAATCCCTCAATCCCACACCTACCCACCTTCTCCCCAATCCCTCAATCCCACACCTACCCACCTTCTCCCCAATCCCTCAATCCCACACCCACCCACATTTTCCCCAATCCCTCAATCTCACACCTCCCCACCTTCTCCCCAATCCCTCAATCACACACCTCCCCACCTTCTCCCCAATCCCTCAATCACACACCTACCCACCTTCTCCCCAATCCCTCAATCCCACACCGACCCACCTTCTCCCCAATCCCTCAATCCCACACCTACCCACCTTCTCCCCAATCCCTCAATCCCACCTTTTCCCCAATTCATCAATCCCACACCTACCCACCTTCTCCCCAATCCCTCCATCCCACACCTCCCCACCTTCTCCCCAATCCCTCAATCCCACACCTACCCACCTTCTCCCCAATCCCTCAATCCCATCTTTTCCCCAATCCCTCTATCCCACACCTCCCCACCTTCTCCCCAATCCCTCAATCACACACCTACCCACATTCTCCCCAATCCCTCAATCCCACCTTTTCCCAAATCCCTCAATCCCACACTGACCCACCTTCTCCCCAATCCCTCAATCCCACACCAACCCACCTTCTCCCCAATCACTCAATCCCACACCTACCCACCTTCTCCCCATCCCTCAATGCTACACCTACCCACCTTCTCGCCAATCCCTCAATCCCACACTGACCCACCTTCTCCCCAATCACTCAATCCCACACCTACCCACCTTCTCCCCAATCCCTCAATGCTACACCTACCCACCTTCTCCACAATCCCTCAATACCACACCCACCCACCTTCTCCCCAATCCCTCAATCTCACACCAACCCACCATCTCCCCAATCCCTCAATCCCACACCTACCCACCTTCTCCCCAATCCCTCAATCCCACACCTACCCACCTTCTCCCCAATCCCTCAATCCCACACCTACCCATCTTCTCCCAAATCCCTCAATCCCGCACCGACCCACCTTCTCCCCAATCCCTCAATCCCACACCTACCCACCTTCTCCCCAATCCCTCAATCTCACACCAACCCACCTTCTCCCCAATCCCTCCATCCCACACCTCCCCACCTTCTCCCCAATCCCTCAATCACACACCTACCCACCTTCTCCCCAATCCCTCAATGCTACACCGACCCACCTTCTCTCCAATCCCTCTATCCCACACCTCCCCACCTTCTCCCCAATCCCTCAATCACACACCTACCCACCTTCTCCCCAATCCCTCAATCCCACACCTACCCACCTTCTCCCCAATCCCTCAATCCCACACCTAATCACCTTCTCCCCAACCCTCAATCCCACACCTACCCACCTTCTCCCCAATCCCTCAATCCCACACCTTCCCACCTTCTCCCCAATCCCTCAATCCCACCTTTTCCCCAATCCCTCTATCCCACACCTCCCCACCTTCTCCCCAATCCCTCAATCACACACCTACCCACCTTCTCCCCAATCCCTCAATCCCACCTTTTCCCCAATCCCTCAATCCCACACCTACCCACCTTCTCCCCAATCCCTCAATCCCACACCTACCCAACTTCTCCCCAATCCCTCAATCCCACACCTACCCACCTTCTCCCCAATCCCTCAATCCCACCTTCTCCCCAATCCCTCAATCCCTCAATCCCACCTTCTCCCCAATCCCTCACTCCCACACCTACCCACCTACTCCTCAATCTCTCAATCCCGCACCTACCCACCTTCTCCCCAATCCCTCAATGCTACACCTACCCACCTTCTCCTCAATCTCTCAATCCCACACCGACCCACCTTCTCCCCAATCTCTCAATCCCACACACACCCACCATCTCCTCAATCCCTCAATCCCAAACATACCCACCATCTCCGCAGTCCCTCAATCCCACACCTACCCACCTTCTCCCCAATCCCTCAATCCCTCACCTACCCACCTTCTCCCCAATCCCTCAATCACACACCTACCCACCTTCTCCCCAGTCCCTCAATCCCACACCTACCCACCATCTCCCCAATCCCTCAATCCCGCACCTACCCACCTTCTCCCCAATCCCTCAATCCCTCACCTACCCACCTTCTCCCCAATCCCTCAATGCTACACCGACCCACCTTCTCCCCAATCCCTCACCTACCCACCTTCTCCCCAATCCCTCAATCCCACACCTACCCACTTTCTCCCCAATCCCTCAATCCCTCACCTACCCACCTTCTCCCCAATCTGTCAATCCCACCTTCTCGTATTTTTTTATGCAGTGAGTTGTTGTGATCTGGAGTTAAGTGGCTGACAGGGAGCTGCGAGCAGAGTCACTGGGAAGTCGAAAGGTCTGGGCTGGAATGGGTCTAATTGGATATATCTTTGAACGAGCTGTCACAGGCACGATGGACTGATTGGCCTCCTTCTGCGCTGTACGATTTGATGAACTCTGTTCAAATCCCCTCCGCGGCCCTCGCCCCTCCTCCCAGATCTCTGTAATCTCCTCCAACCCCTCCAACCCTCCAAGATCTCTGTAACCTCCTCCAGCCCCCTCCGACCCTCCGAGATCTCTGCAACCTCCTCCAGCCCCCTCCGACCCTCCCAGATCTCTGTAACCCTCCTCCAGCCCCTCCGACCCTCCCAGATCTCTGTAACCTCCTCCAACCCTCCCAGATCTCTGTAACCTCCTCCAGCCCCTCCAACCCTCCAAGATCTCTGTAACCTCCTCCAGCCCCTCCGACCATCCCAGATCTCTGTCACCCTCCTCCAGCCCCTCCGACCCTCCCAGATCTCTGTAACCTCCTCCAGCCCCTCCGACCCTCCCAGATCTCTGCGCTCCTCCAATTCTGGCCTCTTGCACATCTCCCTCCTCCCGATTCCCATCACTCCACCATTGGCGGCCGTGCCTTCAGCTGCCTGGGGCCTCTGTGCTCTGGAATTCCCTCCCTAAACCTCTCCGCCTCTCCCTCTCTCTCCTCCGTTAAGGCCCTCCTTGAACCCTCCCTCTTTGTCCGAGGTTTGGTCACCTGTCCTCATGTCGAGCGAGAGAGAGTGAGAAGGAGAGCCAGTGATTTTTTTTATGCTGGTTTCGTTCTGACCCGGAGCACGTCGCCATCCCTGCCCACCCCCTCCTCCTCCTCCTCCAAAGGCGAGGGGCTGCGAATTAACAGGCGGCTGCCAATCTCCGGAAACTTCCCGTGGCCCCGAATCGACCTCTGGATGTGCCTATTCGGTCCGCGCTCCCCCTAACCCCCACCCCCCCCCCGCCTACCCTCACCCTTAAACGGACAAGCCAGGCAGGTAGGCGCCATCGAGGGCAGTGGCGGAGTCGGCGGGGAGGGGGCCAACTGGTTTTGTTTCAAAAGTCTCACGTGTGGAACTTTATCAAGTGCCTTCCTAAAAAAAAAATTTTTTTTTTTTCCTTCCTGTAATTGGGGCTCCCAGGTTGGAGAAATGGGAGAGGCACGGAAGGGTGGGGCCTTTATTAGGACCTCGTCGTACCTGTGTGCAGTGAGCCCTCAGCTCCCGCCCATCGATGTCGTCGCCCATCAGCTCCGACTCGATGCTCATGGCCAGCAGTCCTGTCCTGTGGCGGTCGCAGTCGGTGAAGTGGTCGAAGGGCTCCATCTCCTCCAGGGATCTGAGGGGCTGGCCCAGCTCCCCGGGGTATTCCGCCTCCCAGTCGCAGGCTTCGGCCGCCTCCTGGCTGTCCAGGAAGGAGAAGGAGTCCAAGAGCTCGAGGGGCAGGTCCGTGCCGATCGGCAGGGCTGAGGCAGGCTCTGAGAGGAGGAAGAGAGGGAGAGGGAATCAGTTCATCTCTCCGCCCCGCTCTCCCTCCTTCTCTCCCTCTCTCTCTCCCTCTCTCTCTCCCTCTCTCTCACTCTATCCCCCTCTCTCCCTCTCTCTCTCCCTCTCTCTCTCTGTCTCCGTCTCTCTCTCTCCCTCTCTCTCTCTCTCTATCACTCCCTCTCTTTCCCTCCATCTCTCTCTCTGTCTCTGTCTCTCTCTCTCTCTCCCCCTCTCTCTCGCCCCTCTCTCCCCCTCTCCCTCTCTCTCTCCCTCTCTCTCTCTCTCTCTCTCCCTCCCTGTCTCACTCTCTCTCTCCCTCTCTTTCTCTCTCCCCCTCTCTCCCTCTCTCCCCCTCTCTCTCTCCCTCCCTGTCTCTCTCTCTCTCTCTCCCTCTCTCCCTCTCCCTCTCTCTCCCTCTCTCCCTCCCTGTCTCTCTCTCTATCCCCCCCTCCCTCTCTCTCTCCCCCCCTCTCACTCTCTCCCTCCCTGTCTCTCTCTCTCTCTCTCTCTCCCCCTCTCTCCCTCTCTCCCTCCCTGTCTCTCTCTCTCTCTCTCCCTCTCTCCCTCTCCCTCTCTCTCCCTCTCTCCCTCCCTGTCTCTCTCTCTATCCCCCCCTCTCTCTCTCTATCCCCCCCTCTCCCTCTCTCTCTCTATCCCCCCCTCTCTCTCTCTCTCTCTCCCTGCCCCGTCTTTCTCTCTCTCTCCCCCTCTCTCTATCCCTCTCTCTCTCCCTCTCTCTCCCCCTATATCCCTCTCTCCCCCCTCTCTCTCCCTCTCTCCCTCTCTCCCCTTCTCTCTCTCCCTCTCTCCCTCCCCGTCCTTCTCTCTCCCTCTCTCTCTCTCACTCTCTTCCTCTCTCTCTCACTCTCTCGCTCTCTCCCCCCTCTCTCTCTCTCTCCCTCCCCGTCTCCCTCTCTCTTCCTCTCCCTCTCTCTCTCTCTCCCCCTCTCTCTAGCCCTCTCTCACTTTCTCTCTCTCCCACCCTCTATCCCTCTCTCTCCCTCTCCCTCTCTCTCCCCCATATCCCTCTCTCCCCCTCTCTCTCTGTCTCTCCCTCCCCCTCTCCCTCTCTCTCACTCTATCCCCCTCTCTCCCTCTCTCCCTCCCTCTCTCCCTCTCCCTCTCCCTCTCTCTCTCTCTCCCCCTCTCTCTCTCCCTCTCTCCCTCTCCCTCTCTCTCTCTCTCCCCCTCTCTCTCTCTCTCTCTCCCTCTCTCTCTCCCTCACTCCCTCTCTCTCCCTCCATCCCTCCCTCCCTCCCTCTCCCTCTATCCCTCCCTCTCTCCGTCTCACTCACCGCTACGTTCCGGGCTGCCTGCCTCCTCCTTGGCAGCTCCCGCTGTTCCACTCACGAGCTGCTCCCTGGGCTCCCACTCCTCTCCGCCCCCGGGCTGCGGCCCCTGCTCCCCGCCCCCAGGCTCGGGCCCCGGCTCGGGGGCTTTCAGCAGGAGGGTGGAGACGTGGTCAGGCAGGGTGACTGAGAAGGGCCCGGATATGTGCATGGCCACTCTTTTGTCCGCCCTCTGGCGAGCGGCCTTGGCAGAGCGCGGAGAGTCCGCCGATCCAGGGCGCAGGACGGCGGCGGGCTGCCCTCCCCGGTCGAGCAGCTCGCAGTCCAGCGAGGCGAAGGCGGGGGGCTCGCGGGAGGAGGGGCTGAGGCGGGCGGAACTCAGGCTGTCGCGTCGGACGATGGATTTCCGTGCCGGGGAGCGGTGATCGGCCGGCGCTGAGCCGTCTGCGGGAGAGAGGGAAGAGGGCGGTGAGACGGACGGAGAGAGATCGAGGGGGAGAGAGAGGGAGAGAGATCGAGGGGGGGAGAGAGAGTGAAGGAGAGAGATCGAGGGGGAGAGAGAGGGAGAGAGATCGAGAGGGAGAGAGAGGGAGAGAGAGAGATCGAGGGGGAGAGAGAGGAGAGAGATCGAGAGGAGAGAGAGTGAAGGAGAGAGATCGAGGGGGAGAGAGAGTGAAGGAGAGAGATCGAGGGGGAGAGAGAGTGAAGGAGAGAGATCGAGGGGGAGAGAGAAGGAGAGAGATCGAGGGGGAGAGAGATTGAAGGAGAGAGATCGAGGGGGAGAGAGAGAGTGAAGGAGAGAGATCGAGGGGGAGAGAGATCGAGAGGGAGAGAGAGTGAAGGAGAGAGATCGAGGGGGAGAGAGATTGAAGGAGAGAGATCGAGGGGGAGATAGAGAGTGAAGGAGAGAGATCGAGGGGGAGAGAGAAGGAGAGAGATCGAGAGGGAGAGAGAGTGAAGGAGAGAGATCGAGAGGGAGAGAGAGAGAGGAGAGAGATCGAGGGGGAGAGAGAGTGAAGGAGAGAGATCGAGGGAGAGAGAGAAGGAGAGAGATCGAGGGGGAGAGAGAAGGAGAGGGGGAGAGAGAGGGAGAGAGAAGGAGAGAGATCGAGGGGGAGAGAGAGTGAAGGAGAGAGATCGAGGGGGAGAGAGAGTGAAGGAGAGAGATCGAGGGGGAGAGAGAGGAGAGAGATCGAGAGGGAGAGAGAGTGAAGGAGAGAGATCGAGGGGAGAGAGAGTGAAGGAGAGAGATCGAGGGGGAGAGAGAGTGAAGGAGAGAGATCGAGGGGGAGAGAGAGTGAAGGAGAGAGATCGAGGGGGAGAGAGAGGAGAGAGATCGAGGGGGAGAGAGAGTGAAGGAGAGAGATCGAGTGGAGAGAGAGAGGAGAGAGATCGAGGGGGAGAGAGAAGGAGAGAGATCGAGAGGGAGAGAGAGTGAAGGAGAGAGATCGAGGGAGAGAGAGAGTGAAGGAGAGAGATCGAGGGGGAGAGAGAGAGAGGAGAGAGATCGAGGGGGAGAGAGAGTGAAGGAGAGAGATCGAGTGGAGAGAGAGAGGAGAGAGATCGAGGGGGAGAGAGAAGGAGAGAGATCGAGAGGGAGAGAGAGTGAAGGAGAGAGATCGAGGGAGAGAGAGAGTGAAGGAGAGAGATCGAGGGGAGAGAGAGAGTGAAGGAGAGAGATCGAGGGGGAGAGAGAGTGAAGGAGAGAGATCGAGGGGGAGAGAGAGAGGAGAGAGATCGAGGGGGAGAGAGAGAGTGGGGGAGAGAGATCGAGGGGGAGAGAGAAGGAGAGAGATCCCGGGGGAGAGAGAGTGAAGGAGAGAGATCGAGGGGAGAGAGAGAGGAGAGAGATCAAGGGAGAGAGAGAGGAGAGAGATCGAGGGGGAGAGAGAGTGAAGGAGAGAGATCGAGGGGCGGAGAGAGTGAAGGAGAGAGATCGAGGGGGAGGGAGAGTGAAGGAGAGAGATCGAGGGGGAGGGAGAGTGAAGGACAGAGATCGAGGGGGAGAGAGAGTGAAGGAGAGAGATCGAGGGGGAGGGAGAGTGAAGGAGAGAGATCGAAGGGGAGAGAGAGTGAAGGAGTGAGATCGAGGCGGGGGGGAAGAGAGTGATGGAGTGAGATCGAGAGGGATAGAGAGTGATGGAGAGAGATCTCGTCTTCATTCAGTTAAATGGCGTTTCCCTTTTAAGATGTGGGTCCCACTCTCCCAATTCATTGCCTGGCGATAACTCACCGTCATTGGTGAATGGGACACAGCTGAGTGAGTCCATACTCTTGGCCGGACGCAGGCTCCGGGTTTCCGACTTTTGGTCTGAACGGTTGTTGGGAGAGAGATGGAAAGAGTTGACATGAAGGAGGGAGAGAGACAATAAATAAACCCCTTCCCATTCACTCCCACTGTACACAATCCCAATGGATCAAACCCCTTCCCGTTCACTCCCACTGTACACAATCCCAATGGACCAAACCCCTTCCCATTCACTCCCACTGTCCACAATCCCAATGGATCAAACCCCTTCCCGTTCACTCCCACTGTCCACAATCCCAATGGATCAAACCCCTTCCCATTCACTCCCACTGTCCACAATCCCAATGGACCAAACCCCTTCCCATTCACTCCCACTGTACACAATCCCAATGGACCAAACCCCTTCCCATTCACTCCCACTGTACACAATCCCAATGGACCAAACCCCTTCCCATTCACTCCCACTGTCCACAATCCCAATGGACCAAACCCCTTCCCATTCACTCCCACTGTCCACAATCCCAATGGACCAAACCCCTTCCCATTCACTCCCACTGCACACAATCCCAATGGACCAAACCCCTTCCCATTCACTCCCACTGTACACAATCCCAATGGACCAAACCCCTTCCCATTCACTCCCACTGTACACAATCCCAATGGACCAAACCCCTTCCCATTCACTCCCACTGTACACAATCCCAATGGACCAAACCCCTTCCCATTCACTCCCACTGTCCACAATCCCAATGGACCAAACCCCTTCCCATTCACTCCCACTGTCCACAATCCCAATGGACCAAACCCCTTCCCATTCACTCCCACTGTCCACAATCCCAATGGATCAAACCCCTTCCCATTCACTCCCACTGTCCACAATCCCAATGGACCAAACCCCTTCCCATTCACTCCCACTGTCCACAATCCCAATGGACCAAACCACTTCCCATTCACTCCCACTGTACACAATCCCAATGGATCAAACCCCTTCCCATTCACTCCCACTGTCCACAATCCCAATGGGACCAAACCACTTCCCATTCACTCCCACTGTACACATTCCCAATGGACCAAACCCCTTCCCATTCACTCCCACTGTCCACAATCCCAATGGACCAAACCCCTTCCCATTCACTCCCACTGTCCACAATCCCAATGGACCAAACCCCTTCCCATTCACTCCCACTGTCCACAATCCCAATGGATCAAACCCCTTCTCATTCACTCCCACTGTACACAATCCCAATGGACCAAACCCCTTCCCGTTCACTCCCACTGTACACAATCCCAATGGACCAAACCCCTTCCCATTCACTCCCACTGTCCACAATCCCAATGGACCAAACCCCTTCCCATTCACTCCCACTGTACACAATCCCAATGGATCAAACCCCTTCCCATTCACTCCCACTGTACACAATCCCAATGGACCAAACCCCTTCCCATTCACTCCCACCGTACACAATCCCAATGGACCAAACCCCTTCCCACTCACTCCCACTGTACACAATCCCAATGGACCAAACCCCTTCCCATTCACTCCCACTGTACACAATCCCAATGGATCAAACCCCTTCCCATTCACTCCCACTGCACACAATCCCAATGGATCAAACCCCTTCCCATTCACTCCCACTGTCCACAATCCCAATGGATCAAACCCCTTCCCATTCACTCCCACTGTACACAATCCCAATGGACCAAACCCCTTCCCATTCACTCCCACTGCACACAATCCCAATGGATCAAACCCCTTCCCATTCACTCCCACTGTACACAATCCCAATGGAACAAACCCCTTCCCATTCACTCCCACTGTACACAATCCCAATGGACCAAACCCCTTCCCATTCACTCCCACTGTACACAATCCCAATGGACCAAACCCCTTCCCATTCACTCCCACTGCACACAATCCCAATGGATCAAACCCCTTCCCATTCACTCCCACTGTCCACAATCCCAATGGATCAAACCCCTTCCCATTCACTCCCACTGTACACAATCCCAATGGACCAAACCCCTTCCCATTCACTCCCACTGCACACAATCCCAATGGATCAAACCCCTTCCCATTCACTCCCACTGTACACAATCCCAATGGAACAAACCCCTTCCCATTCACTCCCACTGTACACAATCCCAATGGACCAAACCCCTTCCCATTCACTCCCACTGTACACAATCCCAATGGATCAAACCCCTTCCCATTCACTCCCACTGTACACAATCCCAATGGACCAAACCCCTTCCCATTCACTCCCACTGTACACAATCCCAATGGGATCAAACCCCTTCCCATTCACTCCCACCGTACACGATCTGACTCTCAGTCTGTGTCTCCTCTCCTCTCCCCGCCTCTTTCCCTTCCTTTCTCTCTCCCAGTCGCCCTCACGTTGGATCCAATCCCGACTTTCTCCGGACTCACCTTTCGCCTCATTCCGGCAAATTTTCCGTTTCGAGTCTGTCGCTGATCGACCAAGGTTAAAGATCGATCTCCATTTCTTCACTTTCAGAGAGCCCTTCCTTCTAAACACAGGGGAGAAGAGGGAATCAGTGAGGTACAAAGTGGAGGGAAGATCCCAGTCTGTAACTCACTCCCGGGTATCTGTTATTCTATATATAAACCCCCCGAACCCCTCGATTAGATTCCAGTCTGTAACTCACTCCTGGGTATCTGTTATTCTATATATAAACCCCCCCGAACCCCTCGATTAGATTCCAGTCTGTAACTCACTCCCGGGTATCTGTTATTCTATATATAAACCCCCCCGAACCCCTCGATTAGATTCCAGTCTGTAACTCACTCCCGGGTATCTGTTATTCTATATATAAACCCCCCGAACCCCTCGATTAGATTCCAGCCTGTAACTCACTCCCGGGTATCTGTTATTCTATATATAAACCCCCCGAACCCCTCGATTAGATTCCAGCCTGTAACTCACTCCCGGGTATCTGTTATTCTATATATAAACCCCCCGAACCCCTCGATTAGATTCCAGTCTGTAACTCACTCCCGGGTATCTGTTATTCTATATATAAACCCCCCGAACCCCTCGATTAGATTCCAGTCTGTAACTCACTCCCAGGTATCTGTTATTCTATATATAAACCCCCCGAACCCCTCGATTAGATTCCAGTCTGTAACTCACTCCCGGGTATCTGTTATTCTATACATAAACCCCCCGAACCCCTCGATTAGATTCCAGTCTGTAACTCACTCCCGGGTATCTGTTATTCTAAAGATAAACCTCCCGAACCCCTCGATTCGATTCCAGTCTGTAACTCACTCCCGGGTATCTGTTATTCTATATATAAACCCCCCGAACCCCTCGATTGGATTCCAGTCTGTAACTCACTCCCGGGTATCTGTTATTCTATATATAAACCCCCCGAACCCCTCGATTAGATTCCAGTCTGTAACTCACTCCCGGGAATCTGTTATTCTATATATAAACCCCCCGAACCCCTCGATTAGATTCCAGTCTGTAACTCACTCCCGGGTATCTGTTATTCTATATATAAACCCCCCGAACCCCTCGATTAGATTCCAGTCTGTAACTCACTCCCGGGTATCTGTTATTCTATATATAAACCCCCCCGAACCCCTCGATTAGATTCCAGTCTGTAACTCACTCCCGGGTATCTGTTATTCTATATATAATCCCCCCGAACCCCTCGATTAGATTCCAGTCTGTAACTCACTCCCGGGTATCTGTTATTCTATATATAAACCCCCCGAACCCCTCGATTAGATTCCAGTCTGTAACTCACTCCCGGGTATCTGTTATTCTATATATAAACGCCCCCGAACCCCACGATTAGATTCCAGTCTGTAACTCACTCCCGGGTATCTGTTATTCTATATATAAACCCCCCCGAACCCCTCGATTAGATTCCAGTCTGTAACTCACTCCCGGGTATCTGTTATTCTATATATAAACCCCCCGAACCCCTCGATTAGATTCCAGTCTGTAACTCACTCCCGGGTATCTGTTATTCTATATATAAACCCCCCCGAACCCCTCGATTAGATTCCAGTCTGTAACTCACTCCCGGGTATCTGTTATTCTATATATAAACCCCCCGAACCCCTCGATTAGATTCCAGTCTGTCACTCACTCCCGGGTATCTGTTATTCTAGAAATAAACCCCCCGACCCCCTCGATTAGATTCCAGTCTGTAACTCACTCCCGGGTATCTGTTATTCTATATATAAACCCCCCGAACCCCTCGATTAGATTCCAGTCTGTAACTCACTCCCGGGTATCTGTTATTCTATATATAAACCCCCCGAACCCCTCGATTAGATTCCAGTCTGTAACTCACTCCCGGGTATCTGTTATTCTATATATAAACCCCCCGAACCCCTCGATTAGATTCCAGTCTGTAACTCACTCCCGGGTATCTGTTATTCTATATATAAACCCCCCCGAACCCCTCGATTAGATTCCAGTCTGTAACTCACTCCCGGGTATCTGTTATTCTATATATAAACCCCCCGAACCCCTCGATTAGATTCCAGTCTGTAACTCACTCCCGGGTATCTGTTATTCTATATATAAACCCCCCGAACCCCTCGATTAGATTCCAGTCTGCAACTCACTCCCGGGTATCTGTTATTCTATATATAAACCCCCCGAACCCCTCGATTAGATTCCAGTCTGCAACTCACTCCCGGGTATCTGTTATTCTATATATAAACCCCCCGAACCCCTCGATTAGATTCCAGTCTGTAACTCACTCCCGGGTATCTGTTATTCTATATATAAACCCCCCGAACCCCTCGATTAGATTCCAGTCTGTAACTCACCTCCGGGTATCTGTTATTCTATATATAAACCCCCCGAACCCCTCGATTAGATTCCAGTCTGTAACTCACTCCCGGGTATCTGTTATTCTATATATAAACCCCCCGAACCCCTCGATTAGATTCCAGTCTGTAACTCACTCCCGGGTATCTGTTATTCTATATATAAACCCCCCCGAACCCCTCGATTAGATTCCAGTCTGTAACTCACTCCCGGGTATCTGTTATTCTATATATAAACCCCCCGAACCCCTCGATTAGATTCCAGTCTGTAACTCACTCCCGGGTATCTGTTATTCTATATATAAACCCCCCGAACCCCTCGATTAGATTCCAGTCTGTAACTCACTCCCGGGTATCTGTTATTCTTTATATAAACCCCCCGAACCCCTCGATTAGATTCCAGCCTGTCACTCACTCCCGGGTATCTGTTATTCTATATATAAACCCCCCGAACCCCTCGATTAGATTCTAGTCTGTAACTCACTCCCGGGTATCTGTTATTCTATATATAAACCCCCCGAACCCCTCGATTAGATTCCAGTCTGCAACTCACTCCCGGGTATCTGTTATTCTATATACAAACCCCCCCGAACCCCTCGATTAGATTCCAGACTGTAACTCACTCCCGGGTACCTGTTATTCTATATATAAACCCCCCGAACCCCTCGATTAGATTCTAGTCTGTAACTCACTCCCGGGTATCTGTTATTCTATATATAAACCCCCTGAACCCCTCGATTAGATTCCAGTCTGGAACTCACTCCCGGGTGTCTGTTATTCTCTATATAAACCCCCCCGAACCCCTCGATTAGATTCCAGTCTGTAACTCACTCCCGGGTATCTGTTATTCTATATATAAACCCCCCCGAACCCCTCGATTAGATTCCAGTCTGTAACTCACTCCCGGGTATCTGTTATTCTATATATAAACCCCCCGAACCCCTCGATTAGATTCCAGTCTGTAACTCACTCCCGGGTATCTGTTATTCTATATATAAACCCCCCGAACCCCTCGATTAGATTCCAGTCTGTAACTCACTCCCGGGTATCTGTTATTCTATATATAAACCCCCCCGAACCCCTCGATTAGATTCCAGTCTGTAACTCACTCCCGGGTATCTGTTATTCTATATATAAACCCCCCGAACCCATCGATTAGATTCCAGTCTGTAACTCACTCCCGGGTATCTGTTATTCTATATATAAACCCCCCCGAACCCCTCGATTAGATTCCAGTCTGTAACTCACTCCCGGGTATCTGTTATTCTATATATAAACCCCCCGAACCCCTCGATTAGATTCCAGTCTGTAACTCACTCCCGGGTATCTGTTATTCTGTATATAAACCCCCCGAACCCCTCGATTAGATTCCAGTCTGTAACTCACTCCCGGGTATCTGTTATTCTATATATAAACCCCCCGAACCCCTCGATTAGATTCCAGTCTGTAACTCACTCCCGGGTATCTGTTATTCTATATATAAACGCCCTCCGAACCCAGCGACCGCAGGGTCAGGAGGAGGCCGCTCTGCCCCTCCAGCCCGTTACGCCCTTCAATTAATCTTTTCCCCGTTTGCCTGCCTCGCTCCCTTCTCCGACAAAAATCGATCGTTCTCCTCATCTCAGTCTTGGATGGCCGACCCCTGATCCTGAGACGATGCCCCCCTCGTTCCAGCCTCTCCAGCCAGGGAGGGGGAACCAGCCTCTCAGCGTCTACCCTGTGAGAACTTTTCGATGAGATCCCCTCTCGTCCTTCTGAACTCGAGTGAATACAGGCCGAGTCGGCCCAATCGTACGACAGCCCTGCCATCCCAGGGATCAGTCTGGTGAACCTTCGTTGCACTCCCTCCATGGCGAGGACAACCTTCCTCAGATAAGGAGACCAAAACTGCACACAATACTCCAGGTGTGGTCTCACCAAGACCCCGGATAATAGATCACCCGTTAATGTTCGACACTCGAGGGAATGCAAGCCTGGTCTTTGCAACCTCTCCTCGCAAATTAACAGTTTTCGCCCTGGGATCATTCTGGAGAATCTGCCCTATGAACCCAAGGCTGATACATTCTTCCTGTGGTCCGGTGCCCAGGACTGAACGCAGTCTCTCCAGATGGGGTCTGACCAGAGTAATTCGAGAACTGGATCAGAAAGTCCACCCCATTGGATTCCAAGACCCTGGGTCTCGACCTGACCCTCACTGAAAGACCGCTGTACGATCGCATTGAGAAAGAGACACCCAATCCCATCTCATCCCATCTCACCACCATCCAATCCCAACACAGCCCAGCACAGCCCACCTCAACCCCATCCATCACATCACATCACATCACATCATCACATCACATCATCACATCACATCATCACATCACATCACATCACATCACATCACATCACATCACATCACATCACATCACATCATCACATCACATCATCACATCACATCATCACATCACATCACATCACATCACATCACATCACATCACATCACATCACATCACATCATCACATCACATCACATCATCACATCACATCACATCATCACATCACATCATCACATCACATCATCACATCACATCATCACATCACATCACATCATCACATCACATCACATCACATCATCACATCACATCACATCACATCACATCACATCACATCACATCATCACATCACATCATCACATCACATCATCACATCACATCATCACATCATCACATCACATCACATCACATCACATCACATCACATCATCACATCACATCACATCACATCACATCATCACATCATCACATCATCACATCACATCACATCATCACATCATCACATCACATCATCACATCACATCACATCACATCACATCACATCACATCATCACATCACATCACATCATCACATCATCATCATCACATCACATCATCACATCATCACATCACATCACATCACATCACATCACATCACATCATCACATCACATCACATCACATCACATCATCACATCATCACATCATCACATCACATCACATCATCACATCATCACATCACATCATCACATCACATCACATCACATCACATCACATCATCATCATCATCACATCATCATCACATCACATCATCACATCACATCATCACATCACATCATCACATCACATCACATCATCACATCACATCATCACATCACATCATCACATCACATCATCACATCACATCACATCACATCACATCACATCACATCATCACATCACATCATCACATCACATCATCACATCACATCATCACATCACATCACATCATCACATCACATCATCACATCACATCACATCACATCACATCACATCATCACATCATCACATCACATCACATCACATCACATCACATCATCACATCACATCATCACATCACATCACAACACATCACATCATCACATCATCACATGCACATCACATCATCACATCATCACATCACATCACATCACATCATCACATCACATCACATCACATCACATCACATCACATCATCACATCACATCACATCACATCACATCACATCACATCACATCATCACATCACATCACATCATCACATCACATCATCACATCACATCATCACATCACATCACATCATCACATCAGCATCATCACATCACATCATCACATCACATCACATCATCACATCACATCATCACATCACATCACATCACATCACATCACATCACATCATCACATCATCACATCATCACATCACATCATCACATCATCACATCACATCACATCACATCACATCATCACATCATCACATCACATCACATCATCACATCATCACATCACATCATCACATCATCACATCACATCATCACATCACATCATCACATCACATCACATCATCACATCATCACATCACATCATCACATCATCACATCATCACATCACATCATCACATCATCACATCATCACATCACATCACATCATCACATCACATCACATCATCACATCACATCATCACATCACATCACATCACATCACATCACATCATCACATCACATCACATCACATCACATCATCACATCATCACATCATCACATCATCACATCACATCACATCACATCATCACATCATCACATCATCACATCACATCACATCATCACATCATCACATCACATCATCACATCACATCATCACATCATCACATCACATCATCACATCACATCATCACATCACATCACATCATCACATCACATCACATCACATCATCACATCACATCACATCACATCACATCACATCATCACATCACATCACATCACATCACATCACATCACATCACATGCATCACATCACATCACGATCACATCATCACATCACATCACATCACATCACATCACATCATCACATCACATCACATCACATCATCACATCACATCATCACATCACATCACATCACATCACATCACATCACATCACATCATCACATCACATCACATCACATCACATCACATCATCACATCACATCATCACATCACATCATCACATCACATCATCACATCACATCACATCATCATCACATCATCACATCATCACATCACATCATCACATCACATCACATCACATCATCACATCACATCATCACATCACATCACACATCACATCACATCACATCACATCACATCATCACATCACATCACATCATCACATCACATCACATCACATCATCACATCATCACATCATCACATCATCACATCACATCATCACATCACATCACATCATCACATCACATCACATCATCACATCATCACATCACATCACATCATCACATCACATCATCACATCACATCACATCACATCATCACATCACATCACATCATCACATCACATCATCACATCACATCATCACATCACATCATCACATCACATCACATCACATCACATCATCACATCATCACATCACATCATCACATCACATCATCACATCACATCATCACATCACATCACATCATCACATCACATCATCACATCACATCATCACATCACATCATCACATCACATCACATCACATCACATCACATCACATCATCACATCATCACATCACATCACATCATCACATCATCACATCATCACATCACATCACATCACATCACATCACATCACATCATCACATCACATCACATCACATCACATCACATCACATCACATCATCACATCACATCACATCATCACATCACATCATCACATCACATCATCACATCACATCACATCATCACATCACATCATCACATCACATCATCACATCACATCACATCATCATCATCACATCACATCATCACATCACATCATCACATCACATCACATCATCACATCATCACATCACATCATCACATCATCACATCACATCACATCACATCACATCATCACATCATCACATCACATCACATCATCACATCATCACATCACATCATCACATCATCACATCACATCATCACATCACATCATCACATCATCACATCATCACATCATCACATCACATCATCACATCATCACATCATCACATCACATCATCACATCATCACATCATCACATCACATCACATCATCACATCACATCACATCATCACATCACATCATCACATCACATCACATCACATCACATCACATCACATCACATCATCACATCACATCACATCACATCACATCATCACATCATCACATCATCACATCATCACATCATCACATCATCACATCATCACATCACATCATCACATCACATCACATCATCACATCACATCATCACATCACATCATCACATCACATCACATCATCACATCACATCACATCACATCATCACATCACATCACATCATCACATCACATCACATCACATCACATCATCACATCACATCACATCACATCACATCATCACATCATCACATCATCACATCATCATCATCACATCATCACATCATCACATCACATCATCATCTGATCATCACATCACATCACATCACATCATCAATCACATCACATCATCACATCACATCACATCACATCACATCACATCACATCATCATCATCACATCACATCACATCACATCACATCACATCACATCACATCATCACATCACATCATATCATCATATCACATCACATCACATCATCACATCATCACATCACATCATCACATCACATCACATCATCACATCACATCACATCACATCATCACATCACATCACATCACATCACATCACATCACATCACATCATCACATCACATCACATCATCACATCACATCACATCACATCATCACATCACATCATCACATCATCACATCACATCATCATCACATCACATCACATCACATCATCACATCACATCATCACATCACATCACATCACATCACATCACATCATCACATCACATCACATCACATCATCACATCATCACATCACATCACATCACATCACATCATCACATCACATCACATCACATCATCACATCACATCATCACATCACATCACATCACATCACATCATCACATCACATCACATCATCACATCACATCATCACATCACATCACATCACATCACATCACATCATCACATCACATCACATCACATCATCACATCACATCATCACATCACATCATCACATCACATCACATCATCACATCACATCACATCATCACATCACATCACATCATCACATCACATCACATCACATCATCACATCATCACATCATCACATCATCACATCACATCATCACATCACATCACATCATCACATCACATCACATCATCACATCATCACATCACATCACATCATCACATCATCACATCACATCATCACATCACATCATCACATCACATCATCACATCACATCACATCATCACATCACATCACATCATCACATCACATCATCACATCACATCACATCACATCACATCACATCATCACATCACATCATCACATGCACATCATCACATCACATCATCACATCACATCACATCATCACATCACATCACATCACATCACATCACATCATCACATGCATATCATCACATCACATCACATCATCACATCATCATCACATCATCACATCATCATCATCATCATCATCATCACATCAGATCATCATCACATCATCATCACATCACATCACATCATCACATCACATCACATCACATCACATCATCACATCACATCATCACATCATCATCATCACATCACATCATCATCATCATCATCATCACATCACATCACATCACTCATCACATCACATCATCATCACATCACATCACATCATCACATCACATCATCATCACATCATCATCATCATCACATCATCATCACATCACATCACATCACATCATCACATCATCACATCACATCACATCATCACATCACATCATCACATCATCACATCACATCACATCACATCATCACATCACATCACATCACATCATCACATCACATCACATCACATCACATCATCACATCACATCACATCACATCACATCACATCACCACATCATCACATCATCACATCATCACATCATCACATCACATCATCACATCATCACATCACATCATCACATCACATCATCACATCACATCACATCACATCACATCATCACATCACATCATCACATCACATCATCACATCATCAGCATCACATCATCACATCACATCATCACATCACATCACATCATCACATCACATCATCATCATCACATCACATCATCACATCACATCACATCATCACATCATCACATCACATCACATCACATCACATCACATCATCACATCATCACATCACATCACATCATCACATCACATCATCACATCACATCATCACATCACATCACATCATCACATCACATCATCACATCACATACATCATCACATCACATCATCATCAGCATCATCACATCATCACATCACATCATCACATCACATCACATCACATCACATCACATCATCACATCATCACATCATCACATCACATCATCACATCACATCATCACATCATCACATCACATCACATCACATCACATCATCACATCACATCACATCATCATCACATCATCATCACATCACATCATCACATCACATCACATCACATCACATCATCACATCATCACATCACATCACATCACATCACATCATCACATCACATCATCACATCACATCACATCACATCATCACATCATCACATCACATCATCACATCACATCACATCATCACATCACATCACATCATCACATCACATCATCACATCACATCACATCATCACATCACATCACATCATCACATCACATCATCACATCACATCATCACATCACATCACATCACATCACATCATCACATCACATCACATCATCACTCATCACATCATCACATCACATCATCACATCACATCACATCATCACATCACATCACATCATCACATCATCACATCATCACATCACATCATCACATCATCACATCACATCACATCATCACATCATCACATCACATCACATCATCACATCACATCATCACATCACATCACATCATCACATCATCACATCATCACATCACATCACATCACATCATCACATCACATCACATCATCACATCACATCACATCACATCATCACATCACATCACATCACATCATCACATCACATCATCACATCATCACATCACATCACATCATCACATCACATCATCACATCACATCACATCATCACATCACATCACATCATCACATCACATCACATCACATCATCACATCACATCATCACATCATCACATCACATCATCACATCATCACATCACATCACATCATCACATCATCACATCACATCATCACATCATCACATCATCACATCATCACATCACATCACATCATCACATCACATCATCACATCACATCATCACATCACATCACATCATCACATCACATCACATCACATCATCACATCATCACATGCACATCATCACATCACATCACATCATCACATCACATCATCACATCACATCACATCACATCACATCATCACATCACATCATCACATCACATCACATCATCACATCACATCACATCATCACATCACATCACATCACATCATCACATCATCACATCATCACATCACATCACATCACATCACATCATCACATCACATCATCACATCACATCATCACATCACATCACATCATCACATCACATCACATCACATCATCACATCATCACATCACATCATCACATCACATCACATCATCACATCACATCATCACATCACATCACATCACATCACATCATCACATCACATCATCACATCACATCACATCATCACATCACATCACATCATCACATCACATCACATCACATCATCACATCATCACATCACATCATCACATCATCACATCACATCACATCACATCATCACATCACATCACATCATCACATCACATCACATCATCACATCACATCATCACATCACATCATCACATCACATCACATCATCACATCATCACATCACATCATCACATCATCACATCACATCATCACATCATCACATCACATCACATCACATCATCACATCATCACATCACATCACATCATCACATCATCACATCACATCATCACATCACATCATCACATCATCACATCATCACATCACATCATCACATCATCACATCATCACATCATCACATCATCACATCACATCACATCATCACATCATCACATCATCACATCATCACATCACATCACATCATCACATCATCACATCATCACATCACATCATCACATCATCACATCACATCACATCATCACATCACATCACATCATCACATCACATCATCACATCACATCACATCATCACATCACATCACATCATCACATCACATCACATCACATCATCACATCATCACATCACATCACATCATCACATCATCACATCACATCATCACATCACATCATCACATCACATCACATCATCACATCACATCATCACATCACATCACATCATCACATCATCACATCACATCACATCACATCACATCACATCACATCACATCATCACATCATCACATCACATCATCACATCACATCACATCACATCATCACATCATCACATCACATCACATCACATCACATCATCACATCACATCACATCATCACATGCACATCACATCATCACATCACATCACATCATCACATCATCACATCACATCATCACATCACATCATCACATCACATCACATCACATCACATCATCACATCACATCACATCACATCACATCATCACATCACATCATCACATCACATCACATCACATCATCACATCACATCACATCATAACATCATCACATCATCACATCACATCACATCATCACATCACATCACATCACATCATCACATCACATCACATCATCACATCACATCACATCATCACATCACATCACATCACATCATCACATCACATCATCACATCACATCACATCACATCACATCATCACATCACATCACATCATCACATCACATCACATCACATCATCACATCACATCATCACATCACATCACATCACATCACATCATCACATCACATCATCACATCACATCATCACATCATCACATCATCACATCACATCACATCATCACATCACATCACATCATCACATCATCACATCACATCACATCATCACATCACATCATCACATCATCACATCATCACATCACATCACATCATCACATCATCACATCACATCATCACATCACATCACATCATCACATCACATCACATCACATCATCACATCACATCATCACATCATCACATCACATCACATCATCACATCACATCACATCATCACATCATCACATCACATCATCACATCACATCACATCATCACATCATCACATCACATCATCACATCACATCATCACATCACATCATCACATCACATCACATCATCACATCACATCACATCACATCATCACATCACATCACATCATCACATCACATCACATCATCACATCATCACATCACATCACATCACATCATCACATCATCACATCACATCACATCATCACATCACATCACATCACATCATCACATCACATCATCACATCACATCACATCATCACATCACATCATCACATCACATCATCACATCATCACATCATCACATCACATCACATCACATCATCACATCACATCATCACATCACATCATCACATCACATCACATCACATCATCACATCACATCACATCATCACATCACATCATCACATCATCACATCACATCACATCACATCACATCATCACATCACATCATCACATCACATCACATCATCACATCATCACATCACATCATCACATCATCACATCACATCACATCACATCATCACATCATCACATCACATCATCATCATCATCACATCACATCACATCACATCATCACATCATCACATCATCATCATCACATCATCATCTGATCATCATATGATATGATATGATATGATCATAGATCTGATATGATCGATGATCATCACATGATCATCATCGATATGATGATATGATATGATATGATCATCACATCATCATACATCATCGACATCACTATCACATCATATCATATCATCACATCATCAATCACATCATCATCACATCATATGCTATCATATCATGATATCACATCATCATCATCACATCATCACATCACATCACATCATATCATCATCACATCACATGATGATATGATAGATATGATCGACATCATCATCAATCATATCATATCATCATCGATCATCATCACATCACTATCACATCATCATATCATATGATATGATATGATATGATCATGAAGATCAATGCTATGATCATGATGATATGATATCATCAGATATCACATCATCATCACATCATCATCATCACATCATCACATCACATCATCATCTGATCAGCTATCATCATATCATCATATCACATCATATCATCACATCAGATATCACATCACATCATCACATCATCACATCACATCATCATCATCACATCACATGCAGTCACATCACATCATCACATCACATCACATCATCACATCACATCATCATCACATCATCACATCATCACATCACATCATCACATCACATCATCACATCACATCATCATCACATCACATCACATCACATCACATCACATCACATCACATCACATCATCACATCACATCACATCACATCATCACATCATCATCACATCACATCACATCACATCACATCATCACATCACATCACATCATCACATCACATCATCACATCACATCACATCACATCACATCATCACATCACATCATCACATCATCACATCACATCATCACATCACATCACATCATCACATCACATCACATCATCACATCACATCATCACATCACATCACATCATCACATCACATCATCACATCATCACATCATCACATCACATCATCACATCACATCACATCACATCATCACATCACATCCATCACATCATCATCACATCATCACATCATCACATCATCACATCACATCATCACATCATCACATCACATCATCACATCACATCACATCATCACATCATCACATCACATCATCACATCATCACATCACATCATCACATCATCACATCACATCATCATCACATCACATCACATCATCACATCACATCACATCACATCATCACATCACATCATCACATCACATCACATCACATCACATCATCACATCACATCATCACATCATCACATCATCACATCATCACATCATCACATCATCACATCATCACATCATCACATCATCACATCATCACATCATCACATCATCACATCATCACATCATCACATCATCACATCACATCATCACATCATCACATCATCACATCATCACATCATCACATCATCACATCATCACATCACATCACATCACATCATCACATCACATCACATCATCACATCACATCATCACATCACATCACATCACATCACATCATCACATCACATCATCACATCATCACATCACATCATCACATCACATCACATCATCACATCACATCATCACATCACATCATCACATCACATCATCACATCACATCACATCATCACATCACATCACATCACATCATCACATCACATCACATCATCACATCATCACATCACATCACATCACATCACATCATCACATCACATCACATCACATCATCACATCACATCACACATCACATCACATCACATCATCACATCACATCATCACATCATCACATCACATCCATCACATCATCACATCACATCATCACATCACATCATCACATCACATCATCACATCACATCACATCATCACATCACATCACATCACATCATCACATCACATCACATCATCACATCATCACATCACATCACATCACACATCACATCACATCATCACATCACATCATCACATCACATCATCACATCATCACATCACATCACATCATCACATCATCACATCACATCATCACATCACATCACATCATCACATCACATCACATCATCACATCATCACATCACACATCACATCATCACATCACATCATCACATCACATCACATCATCACATCATCACATCACATCATCACATCACATCACATCATCACATCACATCATCACATCACATCATCACATCACATCATCACATCATCACATCACATCACATCATCACATCACATCATCACATCACATCACATCATCACATCATCACATCACATCACATCATCACATCACATCACATCATCACATCACATCATCACATCACATCACATCATCACATCATCACATCACATCACACATCACATCACATCATCACATCATCACATCACATCATCATCATCACATCACATCATCACATCACATCACATCACATCATCACATCATCACATCATCACATCACATCATCACATCACATCATCACATCACATCATCACATCATCACATCATCACATCATCACATCATCACATCATCACATCACATCACATCACATCATCACATCACATCATCACATCACATCACATCATCACATCATCACATCATCACATCATCACATCATCACATCACATCATCACATCACATCATCACATCATCACATCACATCACATCATCACATCATCACATCACATCACATCATCACATCACATCACATCATCACATCACATCACATCACATCACATCACATCATCACATCATCACATCATCACATCACATCATCACATCATCACATCACATCATCACATCACATCACATCATCACATCATCACATCACATCATCACATCACATCACATCACATCATCACATCACATCACATCATCACATCACATCATCACATCACATCACATCCACATCACATCATCACATCACATCATCACATCATCACATCATCACATCACATCATCACATCACATCACATCATCACATCACATCACATCATCACATCACATCACATCATCACATCACATCACATCACATCATCACATCATCACATCACATCACATCACATCACATCACATCATCACATCATCACATCACATCATCACATCACATCATCACATCACATCACATCACATCACATCATCACATCATCACATCATCACATCACATCACATCACATCATCACATCATCACATCACATCATCACATCACATCACATCATCACATCATCACATCACATCATCACATCACATCACATCATCACATCACATCACATCATCACATCACATCATCACATCATCACATCACATCACATCATCACATCACATCATCACATCATCACATCACATCACATCATCACATCATCACATCACATCATCACACATCACATCACATCATCTCACATCACATCATCACATCATCACATCACATCACATCATCACATCACATCATCACATCACATCACATCATCACATCACATCATCACATCATCACATCACATCACATCATCACATCATCACATCACATCATCACATCACATCATCACATCATCACATCATCACATCATCACATCATCACATCACATCATCACATCATCACATCATCACATCATCACATCACATCATCACATCATCACATCATCACATCACATCACATCATCACATCATCATCACATCACATCACATCATCACATCACATCATCACATCACATCATCACATCATCACATCATCACATCACATCACATCATCACATCACATCATCACATCACATCATCACATCACATCACATCATCACATCACATCACATCATCACATCATCACATCATCACATCACATCATCACATCACATCACTCACATCATCACATCACATCACATCATCACATCATCACATCATCACATCACATCATCACATCATCACATCACATCACATCATCACATCACATCATCACATCACATCACATCACATCACATCACATCATCACATCATCACATCATCACATCACATCACATCATCACATCACATCATCACATCATCACATCACATCACATCACATCACATCATCACATCATCACATCACATCACATCATCACATCACATCATCACATCACATCATCACATCATCACATCATCAGCATCATCACATCATCAGATCATCATCACATCACATCATCATCATCACATCACATCAATCACATCATCACATCACATCATCATATGCATCATATGCTATCATGATATGATCATCATCACATCACATCATCATATCACATCACATCATCACATCATCACATCACATCATCACATCATCATCATCACATCATCACATCACATCATCACATCATCACATGCTACATCATCACATCAGCATCATCATCACATAATCACATCATCATCATCATCATCATCACATCACATCACATCATCAATCACATCACATCATCACATCACATCATCACATCATCACATCATCACATCACATCATCACATCACATCACATCATCACATCACATCATCACATCACATCATCACATCACATCATCATCATCACATCATCATCATCATCACATCACATCACATCATCACATCACATCATCACATCATCACATCACATCATCACATCACATCATCACATCATCACATCACATCATCACATCATCACATCACATCATCACATCATCACATCATCACATCACATCATCACATCATCACATCATCATCATCACATCATCACATCACATCATCACATCATCACATCATCACATCACATCATCACATCATCACATCACATCATCATCATCACATCACATCATCACATCATCATCATCATCATCACATCATCATCATCACATCACATCATCACATCATCACATCACATCACATCATCATCACATCAGCATCATCATCATCATCATCATCATCACATCATCATCATCATCACATCATCACATCACATCATCACATCACATCATCACATCATCACATCATCACATCATCACATCATCACATCAATCATCACATCATCACATCACATCATCACATCATCACATCATCACATCATCACATCATCACATCACATCATCATCATCACATCACATCATCACATCATCATCATCATCATCACATCATCACATCACATCACATCATCACATCATCACATCATCATCACATCATCACATCACATCACATCATCACATCACATCATCACATCATCATCACATCACATCAATCACATCATCATCATCACATCATCATCACATCACATCATCACATCATCATCACATCATCACATCACATCAGCATCACATCATCATCATCATCACATCACATCATCACATCACATCACATCATCATCACATCACATCATCACATCACATCACATCACATCATCACATCTCACATCATCACATCATATCATACATCACATCATCACATCACATCATCACATCACATCACATCATCATCATCACATCATATCATCACATCATCATCATCACATCACATCATCACATCACATCACATCACATCATCACATCATCACATCATCACATCACATCACATCATCACATCACATCATCACATCATCATCATCACATCACATCACATCATCACATCACATCACATCACATCATCACATCATCACATCATCACATCACATCATCACATCACATCATCACATCACATCATCACATCACATCATCACATCACATCACATCACATCATCACATCACATCACATCACATCATCACATCACATCATCACATCATCATCACATCACATCATCACATCACATCACATCATCACATCACATCATCACATCACATCATCACATCACATCACATCATCACATCATCACATCTCATCACATCATCACATCATCACATCACATCATCACATCATCACATCACATCATCACATCACATCATCACATCACATCACATCACATCATCACATCATCACATCACATCATCACATCACATCATCACATCACATCATCACATCATCACATCATCACATCATCACATCATCACATCATCACATCACATCATCACATCATCACATCACATCACATCACATCATCACATCACATCATCACATCACATCACATCATCACATCACATCATCACATCATCACATCACATCACATCATCACATCACATCATCACATCACATCATCATCACATCACATCATCACATCATCACATCACATCACATCATCACATCACATCATCACATCACATCACATCATCACATCACATCATCACATCATCACATCACATCACATCATCACATCACATCACATCACATCATCACATCACATCATCACATCATCATCACATCACATCACATCACATCATCACATCACATCATCACATCATCACATCACATCATCACATCATCACATCACATCATCACATCATCATCACATCACATCATCACATCACATCATCACATCACATCATCACATCACATCACATCATCATCATCACATCATCACATCACATCATCACATCATCACATCACATCATCACATCACATCATCACATCACATCATCACATCATCACATCACATCACATCATCACATCACATCATCACATCACATCACATCACATCATCACATCACATCATCACATCATCACATCACATCACATCATCACATCACATCATCACATCACATCATCACATCATCACATCACATCACATCATCACATCACATCATCACATCATCACATCACATCACATCACATCACATCATCACATCATCACATCACATCATCACATCACATCACATCACATCACATCACATCATCACATCACATCATCACATCACATCATCACATCACATCACATCACATCATCACATCACATCACATCACATCACATCACATCACATCACATCATCACATCACATCATCACATCACATCATCACATCACATCACATCATCACATCACATCATCACATCATCACATCACATCACATCACATCACATCACATCACATCACATCACATCATCAGCATCACATCATCACATCACATCACATCATCACATCACATCATCACATCACATCATCACATCACATCATCACATCATCACATCACATCACATCACATCACATCACATCATCACATCATCATCATCACATCATCACATCACATCATCACATCATCACATCACATCATCACATCACATCATCACATCATCACATCACATCATCACATCATCACATCACATCACATCATCACATCATCACATCACATCATCACATCATCACATCATATCATCACATCATCACATCACATCACATCACATCATCACATCACATCACATCATCACATCATCACATCATCACATCACATCACATCACATCACATCATCACATCATCACATCATCACATCACATCATCACATCACATCACATCACATCACATCACATCACATCATCACATCATCACATCATCACATCACATCATCACATCACATCACATCACATCACATCACATCATCACATCATCACATCATCACATCACATCACATCATCACATCACATCACATCACATCACATCATCATCACATCATCACATCATCAGCATCATCACATCATCAGCATATCACATCACATCACATCATCACATCATCACATCACATCATCATCATCATATCACATCATCATCATCACATCACATCATCATATCACATCATCATCATCATCACATCATCACATCATATCACATCATCACATCACATCACATCATCACATCACATCATCATCATCATCATATCATCACATCACATCATCACATCATCACATCATCATCATCATCACATCATCACATCATCACATCATCATCTCAGCATCATCACATCACATCACATCATCAGATCATCATCAATCACATCACATCACATCATCATCACATCACATCATCACATCATCATCATCACATCATCATCATCATCACATCATCATCATCATCATCATCACATCACATCATCACATCATCATCATCACATCATCATCATCACATCATCATCATCACATCATCATCATCACATCATCATCATCATAATCATCATGATCTGATGATATGATGATATGATATGATAAGATGATCTGCTACATCATCACATCATCATCATCACATCATCATCATCATCATCATCACATCACATCATCATCATCTCATCATCATCATATCATCATCATCATCATCATCATATCACATCACATCATATCATATCATATGCATATATGATATGCATATCATCATGATATGATGATATGAATGATATGATGATATGATCATATCATCACATCATCACATCACATCATAATCATGCATATCACATGATCAGATCATATCATATCACATCATCACATCACATCGATATGCACATGATATGCATGCATATGATATGATATATGATATGATGATATATATGATAGATATGATATGATATGATATGATCAGATATGATATATGATATCATCACATCACATCATCAGATCACATCATCACATCATATCATCACTATCATATCATCAGATCATATGATGATATGATATGATATGATATGATGATATCATCATATCACATCATCATCATCATATCATCACATCATCACATCATCACATCACAGCATCACATCACATCATATCACATCATCACATCATCTATCATATCACATCATCATATCATGCTATCGATCATCATATATCACATCATCATCATCACATCATCTCATATCATCATCATCACATCATCACATCATCACATCATCATATCATATCATCACATCATCATCACATCATCACATCATATCATCATCACATCATCATCATCACATCACATCATCATCATCATCATCATCACATCACATCATCATCAATCTCATATCACATCATCACATCATCATCATCACATCACATCATCACATCATCACATCATCACATCACATCATCACAGCATCATCAATCACATCATCATCACATCACATCATCACATCACATCATCATCACATCATCACATCATCATCACATCACATCACATCATCACATCACATCATCACATCACATCATCACATCACATCATCATCACATCACATCATCATCACATCATCACATCATCACATCACATCATCACATCACATCACATCATCACATCACATCATCATCACATCATCACATCACATCATCACATCACATCATCACATCACATCACATCATCACATCATCACATCACATCACATCATCACATCACATCACATCATCACATCACATCATCACATCACATCATCACATCACATCACATCACATCATCACATCATCATCACTTCACATCACATCATCACATCACATCATCACATCATCACATCATCACATCACATCACATCATCACATCACATCATCACATCATCACATCACATCATCACATCACATCATCACATCACATCATCACATCACATCATCACATCACATCATCATCATCACATCATCACATCACATCACATCATCACATCACATCATCACATCATCACATCACATCATCACATCACATCATCACATCACATCACATCATCACATCATCACATCACATCATCACATCATCACATCACATCACATCATCACATCACATCATCACATCATCACATCACATCATCACATCACATCACATCACATCACATCATCACATCATCACATCACATCATCACATCACATCACATCACATCACATCACATCATCACATCACATCATCACATCACATCACATCACATCACATCACATCACATCATCACATCACATCATCACATCATCATCATCACATCATCACATCACATCATCACATCACATCACACATCACATCATCACATCACATCACATCATCACATCATCACATCACATCACATCATCACATCACATCACATCATCACATCACATCATCACATCACATCACATCATCACATCACATCATCATCATCACATCACATCATCACATCACATCATCACATCACATCATCACATCATCACATCATCACATCACATCATCACATCACATCACATCACATCACATCATCATCACATCACATCATCATCACATCACATCATCACATCACATCATCACATCACATCACATCATCACATCATCACATCATCACATCACATCATCACATCATCACATCACATCACATCACATCACATCATCACATCACATCATCACATCATCATCACATCACATCATCACATCACATCATCACATCACATCATCACATCACATCACATCACATCATCATCATCATCACATCACATCACATCACATCACATCACATCACATCATCACATCACATCACATCATCACATCACATCATCACATCACATCATCACATCACATCATCACATCATCACATCATCACATCATCACATCACATCATCACATCATCACATCACATCACATCATCACATCACATCACATCATCACATCACATCACATCATCACATCACATCACATCATCACATCACATCACATCATCACATCACATCATCACATCACATCATCACATCATCACATCACATCACATCACATCATCACATCACATCACATCATCACATCACATCATCACATCACATCATCACATCACATCACATCATCACATCATCACATCACATCATCACATCATCACATCACATCATCACATCATCACATCATCACATCACATCACATCATCACATCACATCACATCATCACATCACATCACATCATCACATCACATCATCACATCACATCATCACATCATCACATCATCACATCACATCATCACATCATCACATCATCACATCACATCATCACATCATCACATCACATCATCACATCATCACATCATCACATCACATCACATCATCACATCACATCACATCACATCACATCATCAGCATCACATCATCATCACATCACATCATCACATCACATCACATCATCACATCACATCACATCATCACATCACATCACATCACATCATCACATCACATCATCACATCACATCATCACATCACATCATCACATCATCACATCACATCATCACATCACATCACATCACATCATCACATCACATCATCACATCATCACATCACATCACATCACATCATCACATCATCACATCACATCATCACATCACATCACATCATCACATCACATCATCACATCACATCATCACATCACATCACATCATCACATCACATCATCACATCACATCATCACATCACATCACATCATCACATCACATCATCACATCACATCATCACATCACATCATCACATCACATCACATCACATCACATCACATCATCACATCATCACATCATCACATCATCACTCATCACATCATCACATCATCACATCACATCATCACATCACATCACATCACATCATCACATCATCACATCATCACATCACATCACATCATCACATCACACATCATCACATCACATCATCACATCACATCACATCACATCATCACATCACATCACATCACATCACATCACATCACATCATCACATCACATCACATCACATCATCACATCATCACATCACATCATCACATCATCACATCATCACATCACATCATCACATCACATCACATCATCACATCACATCATCACATCACATCACATCATCACATCATCACATCACATCATCACATCACATCACACATCACATCATCACATCATCACATCACATCATCACATCATCACATCATCACATCACATCATCACATCATCACATCATCACATCAGCATCATCACATCATCACATCACATCACATCACATCATCACATCACATCATCACATCATCACATCACATCACATCACATCATCACATCATCACATCATCACATCATCACATCACATCATCACATCATCACATCACATCATCACATCATCACATCACATCACATCATCACATCATCACATCATCACATCATCACATCATCACATCATCACATCATCACATCACATCATCACATCACATCATCACATCACATCATCACATCATCACATCATCACATCACATCATCACATCACATCATCACATCATCACATCACATCATCACATCATCACATCACATCATCACATCACATCATCACATCACATCATCACATCACATCATCACATCATCACATCATCATCACATCATCACATCACATCATCATCACATCACATCATCACATCATCACATCACATCATCACATCACATCATCACATCATCACATCACATCATCACATCACATCACATCATCACATCACATCATCACATCACATCACATCACATCACATCATCACATCACATCACATCATCACATCACATCACATCACATCACATCATCACATCACATCACATCATCACATCACATCATCACATCATCACATCATCACATCATCACATCATCACATCACATCACATCATCACATCACATCACATCATCACATCATCACATCACATCATCACATCATCACATCACATCACATCATCACATCACATCACATCATCACATCACATCACATCATCACATCACATCACATCATCACATCACATCATCACATCACATCACATCACATCATCACATCACATCATCACATCATCACATCACATCATCACATCATCACATCACATCATCACATCACATCATCACATCACATCACATCATCACATCATCACATCATCACATCACATCATCACATCACATCATCACATCATCACATCACATCACATCACATCACATCATCACATCACATCACATCACATCACATCACATCATCACATCACATCATCACATCATCACATCACATCACATCACATCACATCACATCATCACATCATCACATCATCACATCACATCACATCATCACATCATCACATCACATCATCACATCACATCACATCATCACATCACATCACATCACATCACATCACATCATCACATCACATCACATCACATCACATCACATCATCACATCATCATCACATCACATCACATCATCACATCACATCATCACATCATCACATCATCACATCATCACATCACATCACATCATCACATCATCACATCACATCATCACATCACATCATCACATCATCACATCACATCATCACATCATCACATCACATCACATCATCACATCATCACATCACATCACATCATCACATCATCACATCACATCATCACATCATCACATCACATCATCACATCATCACATCACATCACATCATCACATCATCACATCACATCATCACATCACATCACATCATCACATCACATCATCACATCACATCACATCACATCACATCACATCATCACATCATCACATCACATCATCACATCATCACATCACATCATCACATCATCACATCACATCACATCATCACATCATCACATCACATCACATCACATCACATCACATCATCACATCACATCACATCACATCATCACATCATCACATCACATCACATCATCACATCACATCACATCACATCATCACATCACATCATCACATCACATCATCACATCACATCATCACATCATCACATCATCACATCACATCACATCACATCACATCACATCATCACATCATCACATCACATCATCACATCATCACATCATCACATCATCACATCATCACATCACATCATCACATCATCACATCATCACATCACATCACATCATCACATCACATCACATCATCACATCACATCACATCATCATCATCACATCACATCACATCACATCATCACATCACATCATCACATCATCACATCATCACATCACATCATCACATCACATCACATCATCACATCACATCACATCATCACATCACATCACATCACATCATCACATCACATCACATCATCACATCACATCATCACATCATCACATCATCACATCATCACATCACATCATCACATCATCACATCATCACATCACATCACTCATCACATCACATCACATCATCACATCACATCACATCACATCATCACATCATCACATCACATCACATCACATCACATCATCACATCATCACATCACATCATCACATCATCACATCATCACATCACATCACATCATCACATCACATCACATCACATCATCACATCACATCACATCACATCATCACATCATCACATCATCACATCACATCACATCACATCATCACATCACATCACATCACATCACATCATCAA